>NW_003852405.1:24611373-24628680 GCF_000181295.1 Otolemur garnettii
CTCTCATTTCTGTGTGTGACTAAGAGCCCTGATCCTTCCTATCTGTCTGCTGAGGACCCTCTCATTTCTGTGTGTGACTAAGAGCCCTGATCCTTGCTATCTGTCTGCTGAGGACCCTCTCGTTTCTGTGTCTGTCTCCAGTTCTTAACAACTCCTCTCCCAACATGGCAGGTTCCTTTCTTCTGGGTCAGTAGGGGAAACTCTCTCTGACACTTCATCTATTTTTAAAGGGCTGACCTGATTAGACAAAGCCCATTCCAGTTAATCTTCTTGATTCACTCAAAATCAACTGAGAAATAATCACTGGTGTAGGACGTCATCATTGACTGGCCCTGCTCAGGTTCAAGAGGAAGAAATTACAGAAGGTGCGTCCACCAAGATGTAACTGTTAGGAGCGATCTTAGAATTCTACCCACCACGATTTCATGAGTTCATTTTGCAGATCATGTATCTCATTATTTGAAAGAATAATTGCCAATATCTCAGAAGACTGGATGTCACACACAAATGATTTTTGCTGGATAATGTATTATAGTTCCCTATAAATTATGACTTCACCTAGACAAAGTTTGAGATCATTATAAGTATGTTAATGACATCTGAATAGATTTATTCAGAAATACAATTGAACAACGCATAGTACCTATTCTGGATTAAACAAAATATATGTAAGGTTGAATGCAAAGTACGAGCTGTACCTTTCCATGTTTTCACGATCTTGGAAATTCTGTATTATTCATTATCCCTTACAACACATACGATCGAAACACAGATTATCATATCTGCGTCTTCCCCACACATTTTGTAATGTGTCCTTATCTAGCTTTAAAAAAGATATCAGCTCTTTTCCTCTGTGAATGGTCACTGCTCCGTGTTGTTTGGTTGCGAGCGTGTTTATCCAGGGCAAATGGTAAATGTGTACATAGTTTTAAGTTCAAAGAGTAAGGACAAAATTAAAAGTTTGACTCAGAGGTTATGTCCCCAATCAAAGTCAGGTGCATGCCGCATTAACACGGGGCCTGATTTGGTTTGAATGCATAAGGCTTTTGTCCTCTGATTTGCAAATGCTTTCAACAGGCAAAAGGGCTAAAATGGTAATTTACTGTGATTAAAATAACCATGTTGCATTTCAGGGGCCTTTATGGTATGGTGTGGCCTATACAAATAGCATTTCTCAAAACAAACAATATTTTTAATTAATTAGCCTTATACAACGAAATAGAATGATGCCATTTCTATAGTGGAGTGACCCTAAGCTCTGGCCCATTGTGGTAGCTTCCAAAACAGCCAGGACTGAAGCATAAGCTTTACTTTTTCATCACATCTGCTTAGGAAAAGCAGGAGGGAAGAAGTGAGGAACAGCTATGTGTGTTCTACAAACAAAAAAGGCAAATGTGGTCAGGTGGCTGTTTTTAAACAGGCAAGAGAAATTAATTAGCATTTTTACCAGGCAAAGAGCAGTCTTAGAAGGGAATTCACATATGTGAAAATAGTCCTGAGCTGCCAAGTGATTTCTTTGAGCAGTATGAAATGGTAGGTGTTTCAGTGAGTATTTTATGGAATAATTTAAGTTCTACTTTGATTGAATGTGTAGTGCCCTGATGAAGGAAGTTTATATAAAAGTTTGTTACTGTGATTATTGCTAAAATGCTACATGCTTGCTCTAAGTTAATGATATTTAAACATTTCCCTCAGTAACTTCACTTCTCAATTGAAAGGAAGATACACTTTAGGAGTGTACTTTTTTTTTTTTTTTACTCCTTTAAACTAAGTACTCCTTATAATACATGGAGCACTCAGTGATCCATGCAGGCTTCCATTTATAATATTAATAGAAGACATGTTCCATGCTAATCCACCTCATTAATATTAAAGAAAGAACTCCAAGACTGGTGAGCACTTAATCATTTGCAATTAGCACCTAACTGTTAATTCTATGGAGGGCTCTTAGGGAGAGAAGCAGAAGAAATAGCTCCCGTTTGCTAAATGTTAGTTGATTTAACTTGGAGTATTTAATTCTGGGAAAACTCAGTAATTAGAACAATTCATGTAGCTAGACAAGTTTAATTGATCAGTTAAAAATAAAAGAGTCCCCAACTGAGAACAACCCCAAGATATACATTTTGGAAATGGCTAGGACATAGCTGTTTTCCTAATTTATTTTAGTAAGTTCTATGTACTTCTTAGGCCAGGGGCTCTGGCCTCTGAGCAGAGGTGAACAAACTTCCAGCTCAGGCTACCTCAACACAGATCCCAAAATCCAATTAGCAGAATGGGCAGGTTGTCTGGGTCGGCTCCAACTACGGCAGCTTGTTTCCTCGGTGTCAACTCAACCTGAAAAGAAGAATGCCCGTGAGCTTCCCACTTTCAGACTAAAAAGAGCTCCAAAGCCCAGACTAAGAGCTTTATGCCAATTACTTAGAGCAAAACCAAGTTTCACACTGAGGTGCGGCCCCTCTACTTTCCTTCTCCACTGACTCTGCTGTGGAATGGCCTCTCTCTCCCAGCCCTGAAATCTGCCTCTTCTATAGGGACAGATCCTATTATCAGGGATTTTTGTTCAAAACATCTTGGAAGAATCAAAGGCTTGGGGAGAATCTATTACAGAACACCAAAGGAGAAGGGACCACAGGATGGACATGCTTAAAAAAAAAAAAGGGATCTGTATCTGTTTGTACAGATTATTGACCCCATTCTTCTGAAAGCTGCTTCTAGCACCATTTTTGTTTTTAATCAAAGAAAAGCGCAGGTTGGCAGGATCCCATAAAAGGCAGCAGGACTTCATGAAATGAGCAGAAGACAGGCCTGTCCATCTCTCTGTCAATGTCATTTACTCAATTAGTGATGATGGAGTGCCCCCGGGACACTCCACACCACATGTTGACTGTGGCAACCTTTAACACCAGCTCCACTGCCAAGTCTAGCAAATTAACCTGACTTTAAGCACAATTCTGACAGTTTCTAATGACTGTGATAATCAAGGCATATTTGAATCTATCTCCCTTGATTTAAAATTTTCAAAAATCTTTATCCCGCTGGCTGACCGTCTTCCCCACACCTTTTGTAGTATGCCCTTATCTGTCTGCCGCTCTTCCTCCTTCCCACACACTTCACTGCGGTAGTGGCTGTCCTCCGCCCAGTTGCTGAGCCTCTATTCACATCTGATAACAAGGCCATCTGCTACCTTTACCAAATGTGAGGCTCCTCTTTTACAGCAGCTCTGCAGATGTGCGAGGCACCGCAGCTGCCTGGTCATTACAGACGGCATGGAAAAATCTGTTTTCTGCCTTCTGCCTTATAAGATGCCCTAATCCTCACCAGCTGTATTGAAGTGCTTTAGCCTTTAAGGATTTGGATGAAAGAACCCTGGTAAAGCACCATCCCCACCAGATAGACACCAGCCACACGGCTCCTACACGAGCTCTGCCTAGGACACACCAGAAGAAGCATGGCCACATCAGTCCTGTCCGAGAACCACATGCCTACGGAGAAGATCAGCACGTAGCCGGCATCTGAAAACCCACCTCTGTATATGGCCAATCTCAAGTACCATATTTTGAGGGTCCAAGATTCCTCTGGAGACACCTGTAAGAAACCATGTATTCCAAAGACAGATTTAAAGAAGTTTTGTGAGATTTCATGATGAAGAAAAATAAATATGAGGGTAAGATATTCAGAGTCCATAGGTCATGAATTCAGTTTTGCCTCAGCCGCCTACTTCCCACTTGGCTTGGCAAAGATGCTAAACTTATTTGAGGCAATTTCCTGATCTGTGAAATTAGTCTTATAATCCTGTTTATATCATAGACTTCTGGGAGGGCTGCCTAACATCCTGCACTGAGCACTATGCCTGGTGCATCACAAAACCTCAATAAATGACCATTACTGACAATACGATTATTTTATGTAAAAATTTAGATATAGGTATTTTCTGTTATTTCTTTTTCCCTTGACATTTAGCAAGCCTAGAAGTCTTATCTCAAATATTCTTTGAAAAACAAACATCAGAAGAGATGTGCTTCAGAAGCCCCCCTTTAGCTGTATGAAATATAAAAGGAAAAATATGCCAATCAAAAAAATAAGTAAAAGGTGTCATTAGTCTGGAAAATAAAACTGGTCTTAGATTAGTCGCTGCCGTGAAATCCAAAGCTACACCTCAGCCTGTGTGTATCCCCTCCGTTTTTAATGTTTGTGTGTCTATTCTCTCTCAAAAAGTTCATGGCCCATAATTTAGTTATGGTGAATACGTAGAAAAAATGAACACAATGAGGAATTCTCCTTTCTTTCTAACACATTATATCTAACAAAGTTAAGAAAGAAAGGACAGAGAAATTGGAGTTTAATTGTTTAATTCTAGTTTAATTGTTATTAACTATGAGATATTAAACAAATTATCCAACTTCTCTAGGCATCCATTACTACTTCTATAAAATGGGGAAAAATGGCTCTGTTGTGATGGTTATTAAAAAGATAAATAATTCTCTTAACATGCTTACCTGGTTTTCTAGAACATAATAGCATTCACCAAAAGATAAGGGATGCTACCATGATCAATCTTCATAATAACTCTATTAGTTTTCTATTGCTGTGTAGCAAATGACCTCACATTTAGCAGCTTAAAGTAACACCTACAGTTCTGTAGGCCAGAAGTCCAGGCACACAGTCAGCAGATTCTCTGCTCAGGGTCTTCCAAGACTAACATAAACGTGTCAGATGGGGTCTGTTCTCATCTGGAGCTCAGCTTCTCTCTCTCACAACTCATATGGTTGTGGCAGAATTTAATCCCTTGAGCCTGCAGGACTGAAGTTTCCATTTTCATCTTGGCCATCAACCTGGAACTACTCTTAGCTCCTAGGCTGCCCACATTCCTAGACCCACGGCCCCCTCCCTCTTCTCATTGAGCACAGAGGAAAATCTCCTTTGCTTTGAATTCCTCTTTTACTCGGAAACCCTTATCCCTTTTACAGGCCCAGCAGATTAGGTCAGGCACATAAAATAAAATTTGCCTTTTTTAGTCCACTGATTCAGTATCTTAATTATATCTGCAAAAAACAAAACCCTCATGAAAGCACATATTAGCATTTGATTGCATAACTGGGAGAAGGTGCAGGTCCACAGGGCAGGAGCATGAGGGACAGATTAGAATGCTGCCCACCAGAAGCCTGAGAGTCAAGTAGAATCCATATTTTTACGTTTGAGGAAACTAAGATTCCAAAGGTTTAGTTGACTTGCCCAAGGATAGCCACCTGAGAAATATTTCTTACCAGCACCTCCCCAAGGGATATTTGGCAATGTTAGGTGGCATTTTTGGTTGTTGCAGGTGGGAAGAAGCTGGTACATTTTTAGCTGGCCCAGGTGAAAATTCTATTAATATACAAGAAGTGAACAGACGCGGGGGACCAGTGGCAGCCTCTGCCAAAAATGATGCTCACTTATGCCAGGCAGTTCACTGAGAATGGAGCCAGAGTGTAGTAGAAATGGTCCCTGCCAGCTCCTAATTCACAAATAGATGCCAACAAGAGGGGTTGACTTTAATACAGCATTCCTCAAAGGCAGCAATACGGCTGTGTCAGCCCAGAACGTGCTTCGTGGCGGGGGCTGTCCTGTTCACAGCAGGGTGTTTGGCGTCATCCTTGGCTTGATGCCAATAAAATCACTACCACCCCCTCCTCTCAAGTAGTGACAAACACAAATTTCTCCTGAGAAGTAACTCCATAGCCTTGGCTGAGAACCCCTGATTTCAAGGGAAGCAGCAAGGCCTCCCTCACCTCTCTCCCCTTTCCCAGGGGCTGGACGGCAGATGTGCCGCCTGCCCACTACCAGGGCAGTCACCATAGCCCACATTGGGAAGCCAAGTGCTAATGACGCTGGAGCCAAAGGGGTGGGGAACCCGCAGCCCCGAGGCCACAAGGGGCCTTCTAAGTCCTTAAGGACAGCCTTTCGACTGCATCTAAATTTTACACAATAAATCCTTTTATTCAAAGGGGTTCAGCAAAAAAAAAAAAAAAATGAAGCTTTTCTTGCCTCCTTTGGTGCTTAAAAAAAGGATCTTGACATCAGAAGGCCACTGGTTCCCAACCCCTGCAGGGTGGCGGGGTATGATCTTCTACATCATTTAAGCCACCATATTCCAGGCTTCTCCGTTCCTGCAGTATTTTTATCCTGCCTGATACACTCGTAGGAAAATCAGGAACCTGGCTTCTGCAGAGCAGGCAGTTGTTCCATATACTGCCTGTTCCCTTCCAATCTTACAGCTCTCTTTCCTTTTTGTTAACCAGCACATTATCCTTCCCGTATAGCCGGTCCCCAAAGAGGCAATACTTACAATGAGAAGCAGCACTTGATTCTTTGGTAAATACATACTTTGTTTGACCGTGTTCTAACAACCCAAATGGAGGTTTCCGTTGTAAACAGTTGTTTCAGAAGCAAACACATCCAAATTGAAATGTTTCTTTTCATTGTTGCCACGAAATATCCATTTGCTTTGGGGTCATTAGGGACTGCTGAATGCTTCTGTAAATGTTTCCACAGGCTGCCGGCCACTCCTGGGCCGGCTTTCTCCCACTGCTCCAGAATTTCCTAATGTTCAGGGACTCCTGGGAGACTTACCCTGGGAGTTCAGTGTTTTCTGGATGGAAATGGTCACCAAAATGATGCCGTATTTGAGGTAGTTAACAGGGAATTTTTTTTTCTTAAATAAGAACAACTTCCTGTCCTCGTGAATATATTAGTCTATTTGGCTATATGAAGTATAGAAAAGAAACTGTATTAATGCTTTCAAGTTGTTCATCAATAGTTTGCTAAATACCCTAGCGACCTTAAGAAATTATCTTTATATCACATGGATATAAAGAGATGGAGATGGTTGGCGATGGTTTTTCTGCTGTAACAATCAATTATTTTTTGTCTTAAAAAAAATTTTTTTTTGCAGTTTTTGGCCAGGGCTGGGTTTGAACCCTCCACCTCTGGCATATGGGGCCAGTGCCCTACTCCTTTGAGCCACAGGTGCCGCCCTCTTTAAAATTTTTTTTAAATAGTTCTTCTTAAGTAAAAATGAACACAGATAAAATGAGTCTGTTTTTGTCCACTGATGCTCGATATTGGCTGTGAGCGTGTCCCCAGAACTTTGACTGAGGGCCTCCGTCCCAGGCTCATCTACTGAAATGCTACCCATCTGTCACCCCACTTCCTTCTTAAATCACTGTAAGTTTCAAAGACCCTGCCAGTTGCACAAATCCCTACTGAGGAAAGTGCCCCATTGTGTGTGCTTTTGAAAAACGTATATGTTTAAAATATACATTCTAAAACATCTACATACGGGAAAAGCTTATAGTAGTTAAATATCCTAGGGCCGTGGGAATATCTGACTGAACAAAGGATCACTGTGACAGTCAGAAGTAACCGTTTATCAATATAAATGCTGAACAGCTATTACTGAAGCATCTTGGCTGAGTCCTCTGCCCACTAGTGGATGGTGGCAAACTAGCCAATAGATGCTTTCTTTTGTAAAGAATCCATATAATAAGGCAAGCCTTTTAAGCTTAGGTTGTTACTGTCTGGATAACGCTGGTGAACATTCCTGTCTTGAAGGCATGGGGAATCCTTGAAAGGCGTCCTAGAGGAGGATGTATTTCCTACCATCTCATGTCATACTATAGTCTTGAAATAAATTGCCAGAAAACCTCAATGATCAAGAGACCATCTTTCTTCCTTGAAAACGTATACAGATTTATAAGTGGATAATTATGATATTTGTATTAATCTGTCTCCCATTAAAGTTAGATAGATAAAAATCAGAAATTTAGAATATTCAGAAATAATAGTTAGGCTGTATTCACCACTTACTATATGCCAGGCCTTACATTCATTTTATCATTAAAACCTCATAGCTCAGGGAGAGGTAGACTTATTATATTCCTTTAACTATGAAGAAGTGTGTAGACGTGGGGTTGGGGAGATGGGTTGGTCTTCCCAAGATTGTACAGCTAGTAAATGGCAGAGCTGGATTTTAAACCCAAGTGGACTTACAAAAATAGATGCCAACATAAAACTTAAAATATGCTAGGTATAAAACAATGCTAAAAAAGGATAAGAGATTTACTAAATGTAGTCGATAAGAAAGGAAGACAATAAAGTAAGCAAACAAATGAGTCTTAAACATAGGCTTCTCGTGCAGGTGGTTCCAAGGGTTTCAGGACCTTGGCCTTGAAGCTTTGACGTATTTAATGGAGAACCTCAAAGGTAAAGACTGAGGACAAAGAACATGGCAGGACCTTTTAATTTAATTTAATTTTAGTTTAGTTTAGTTTATGTTTTTTACAGCATCTGGCTCTGCACAGTACTCAAAGCTAGTACGATTAGAGACGCACTTGGCTGGCTCCTATGGCCAGAGGGGAGCTAATTGGCTCAGGTAACTTTCTCTCTTCTCAGTAGACTCCAAGGGCCTGTATGGTGTTATCAACATACATGCATATGCTTTGACCTTGAAGTTCTGTAACTTCGTAGCTGTAGAGACTTGTACAAATTTCCTAAACCTCACATACCTCAGGTGCCTTTGTGAAAAATGAATAAAATAAAATGCAAAGCATTGATCATCTAATAGAATCCATAACGGCTAGATGTGTGATAGTAGTCCAGTCATAAATCATGTTCACATCTCCATTGTATTCCATGCGGTCTACTCCTGAAGCCTCGGGAGCATTTGGTTAATGTTTGATTAAAATCAATTTACCACAGTTTTTAAAAAAGTTTTCCATAATCTTTATAGTCACCGAATCCCTGGTTTTTAAGTCCTGCAGCTGGTTATGATTTTTCCTGCCGTCCAGTTATAAGTTTTGTGATCATGATACTCCTTGTGCTAAGATTTGACCTGTGTTTCTTCTCGTGTATTAATACAATGCAGGGGGGGCAAACGGAATCCCTATGTGATGAGTGATAAATCCTATAATTTGGATCTCTTGGTTGTCCTCATGCTATGATTTCCCAACTTCCGATTTCTCAAACTATTATTTGGTGATAGGTTTGCACGGATGCCTTTTTACCCTTTAGCAGAATGGATGTGTTCTTCCTTCACGTTTTTGCAAAGAGGAGAAAAGTGATACATTCAGACCCAGGGAAATTGTTCAATTATTTCGATTGTGTTTCCTGAATGAACATGTCATTTCTTAATGGGACTAACATTCCAGACAGTTCAAAGAAAAGAACGCAAATGCAGACAGCCAACATGTGGCTCCTCTCGCTGGCGGAACTGCACGAAAGGTGATGTGGTTGAAAATACTATTATTGTTTAGCTTAGCTTTGAAAATTAGAAAAAAAAAATGTAATCCTTCTGTTCTGACAGTCACTTGGGCAGTCGCTCCAGGTATCTTTTATAGCAGAAGGGGAGGTGTCAGGACAGGGCCAAAGTTGGGTAAGTCTCTTATACAAAGAATTCTGATGTGATCCTAATATCTTAAAAAGAAGGGCAAAGCGAGAGTCGTGGAGTACAGACGTGGTGAGTTTAAAGCTCGTTGCCTTCTGAGTACCACCCTCTACTCCAGCGTCAGCCTCACGTCAATCTCAGCCTGGCAGGATATCAGAGGGTACCTTTACTTTTTATTTTTTTCCCGACAGTTATCCCCGACAGAAGAACATACATGTACCCAGTGGTTAAGCACAGGTGCTTGGAGAAAGGAATATATAGATTGGGATCCCAGACAGTCACGGAACGGCTAGTTGGCCTTTAAGAGTTACTTATTATCTTATCCCTGAATTTTCACACTGACTAAATAGGAACTATAATATCACCTACTCACAGAGTCCTTCCATAGGAGGAATAAATGAGCTAATACATACAAAATAGTGAGAATAGTGCCAGACAACTACCCCTTAATAGACTAGACAAGCTAAGGGGTATTACCTATTGTTTCTCAGGCCCTGGAGTCATTACACATCTATTTCAACATTACTTCCCATTTTGGAAAGCCCGCTTCTTTTAGTATCCAAGGTGTTGATTCTTTGAGACATTGAAAGGAACATATGTAACTGTCAGTTTTGCAGCTAGGAGAAGGGTATAGAGGTGTCAACATGTATCTACAGAAAAATATGTAAACTTAAGCAGCTAAGTAATCTTTATATTCAGATGCCATCATGGATAATGGCCTACTCGCATTCTAAAAATAAAATAATTTAGGATACGTTTCTGTCATTTTTGTATAAGTTGTAACAGCCACAGACTTTCAATCTGGTGACCCATTCATGCCCAGACACCAGCCTCTGATGGCTGCATTTGGCGCCTTCTGAAAGACCACTAGGCTTTGTTTAAACCATCATTTTCTAGGGATGATATTAGGATGCATCGATAAAGTGCAGGAGGGAAAGGAGTCGAAAGTAACTCACAGCCAGATTCTGAAATAACAGGAAATTAATGTAAACTGCTGCTTTCTTTGAACTTGAGGTTGCTTCTGGGCCACTGTGAATTTCGTTTATAATGTAAACTTTTCTTCTTCTGGTGAAGTTTTTTATAGCAGAATTTAAATAAGCTAGAATTTCCTGACAGCAAGGATACATAACCAAATATTGATTAACACATGTATATCCAGAAATTATACAGGAGAAGATGCTGCAATATTCACTATGTTGCTGACATGACTGATTGATTAATCAGTTATAGACTGTTTCCTATGAAAACAGGCAAAGCTGTATTTGCCTGAGAAGAGGCCTATAGCTGACCTCAAAAGATCTACCTTTCCTCTCCCTGCTGTATTTCACAGGTTATATGAATTTTACTGTTTCCTTGAAATGATGCCCCACCTAGTTCCTGATCACTCCGTGTTCACCACGGAGTTCTCCTCTGTTCTCCTTCAGCACTTGGTAAATGGAACAGACTGTTCCATGCTGACCTGAAGGTTTTCTTCTGCATTTCTTGGATTGAGAAACACCTAAAATGGTGATGAAGTTTAACCAGAATGACTTGGTCAACATCCTTGTAAAACCCACTACTCCCACTAGTTAAGTGCGTCTTTGCCTTCTGCCAGTTGTATTCTGAGAGCAGGGCCTGAGTCTTGTTCCTATTTGCATACGCAGTGTTCACAGGCCTGTGTAGAGTAGGTCCTCCAAATACCTGTGCTGAACTGCTGAATGGAAATGGTTACTTATCTTCATTTCTAGACACACATTTATTCTACCTCCAATGTGCTTGTGCTCTGGCTATGGAGCCAGTTTGCTTAAACAGTTGTTGTCTCCTATTAGTTTGCACAAAGAATCTTTGGCATAAAAAGGATCATTCTGGAAACCATCATGGAAAAGTACGGAGAGATGATCATTTCTTCTAAAGGTTTTTGAGGATGTACTTTCTTCAAGACAGTAAGAAGATTCTGGCTCCGTCGTTCCTTTCAGCGTGCCCATGATCAAAGCCAAGTTTTACGAGGATATTTAGTGATGTGGGAAGTGTTTGTGTCCTACATGTTAACTAGAAGCATAAAGCTAGGTTGGCCCCAGGCTTTCCCCAAGACGGAGACTGCAACAAACCTGTTTCAAAAGAAGTTATCTCTTCTACCCAAAATCCAGAAAACTTTAGGTGGGCTTCCGTAGCTTACCTGTCCCTTGATTTGACAGCATCTTATTTCTTATTCCCAGAAGACTGCTCTGCTGTGCATTAAAAGGCGAGGCAGACAGAAACAAATGTATCCAATACGACTGTGCTTAATAAGTGAACTGCTCTCTCCATCTCAGAGAGATGACTTCACATAGTATAGAAAACCGGTTTTACGCTCTGCTTCTCAATAGCAACAATATTAAAAGCATTTATATAGCACCCACTGTATGCCAGGCTCTAAATGTATTACACATAGTCACTTACTCGATCCTCACCACGTTGCATGAGAAAAGTACTGATATTATTCCTAATTTGGTCTCTGTGTTTCCACAGAGAGAGGCTCAGGCGTGAGTCTAAGAGGGCAAGATCAGAACTGCTTAGCACTCAGGATCCCAGAGGGAGTTTAACTTACTGGGCGTCTTTTCCTGAACTTATGAGAGATCCAAATTGAGTAAACACTTTTACAATTATCTTCCTTTCGTTGTACAAGCTTTTAGCTACTCCACACATTTAAAAAGTCAAATAACCAGGCAGAGACCTGAACTGAGATATTGTGAGGAGGAAACTGGCTAAAAGCAAAGGACATGGTAGTCTACTAAGATCCTCCCAACCGGCCACTGTGTCTTGGGGCTGTCAGGGAGAGAGTGACATTCTGAGGGAGAGTCAGTCCCAGAGATACAGGAGACTGAGGGACAAACCTCTGGTGAAGCTGCGACAGGCGGGGACAGAACATGACTCTGAGGAACATGCGCTTGGGCCAACTCAGCAGCAAAAGTCATCCTTCCCCATGTCCCATGTTGTAAATTAGAGCAGGTAACATTTGCTGGGAGGAGGCTGACACTTGGGTTGCATGTTGTGACGTGATAAAAGCAATCACAAGACCAGTCTGATGTGAAAAGATAAATCTAAGTGCATATGTTAGCAATGATTATGGGTGACGGGGAGATGAGATGTTTTTGTTTGCTTTTTCCGCTATTGTGCATTTTCTAATATCATTATGATTTATAAGTACGACTTTCTATGATAGAAAAATGCTATTAAAAAGTAATTATAGATACACAATCATAGGCATGGCACTGAGTTCTTTAAAGATCATCACAGTTAGCAAGAAACATACTGTCTTTTAGACACCAAAGACGTTTGTGCCAAAGGTCTGCTCCACCACCTACTGATTTTTTACTTAGGGTGAATTGTTTCAACTCTCCTTGCCTCAGATTCTTCTGCTATAAGATCAGGAGAGTATTCGTTTCTCCTATATAGGATTTCAAAAAAATTAAGTAACCCATGTAAAGCACTTACACCAGGACCCGGCATACAGTAAGTGATTGGTGAAAGTTGGCTACAATTGCTTAATTCTCCTAGTGACCCTAAAGAAAATAAAGACGCAGGAAAGTTTTGGTCTCTTGTCGAAGGTCACAAGGCCAGTGAAATACTGAGATCAAGATTTGAATACCGCTATTGGCACAAGATTCAGGGCTCTGCCAAATACTGTATTGCTACTATTGGTGAAAGGCACTCATGATTACGGGAGTGATTCTATGGCCATCTTACTAAAGTAGAAACATCCTTTTAATTACTTCCTCTCTCCCTGCTTTTCTCCTCTTTCCCTTACCCTTGAAATCTCTCTCTGAATCTCTCTCTCTTCTCCCCATCTTTCTTTTTCCAATTTTTCTTCTTTTTAATTCTCTAGTCCAAAACGATGGGAATATAGACACAGAGGATGATGCCATTGATGTTATGTTAGATTAAGATGATCCATTTTTTAAAATATACACAAAGGACAGTGTGTTAAACAAATAGAGTCTTATTTTTCCCTCATATAAAAGTCCAGTGGGGTGTACTACACAGGGGATGAAGCAACTCCACCACTCTCCACACACGGCTTTTGAAGTTGCTCTGGGAGCCACCATTTCTTAGCAGACAGGAAGAGAGATGGGGAAAAGAGCCCAGGGCAGGTCTACTGGAAGAGATAATTAAAAAGGTGTGCATGTCACTCCTGTGCTCATCACCGTGATCCAGAAGGCCGAGCCTAGCTACAAAAAGAGGGTGGGAGAGAGAGTTTGTAGGTTCTATTGCTAGATAGTGAAGAAGAGGTCAGACCTAGAAGGGGCAGTTTCAGACTCACCCATTAGGAGTGCAGCAAGCACAAGAAAAGATTGCTAATATCTCTGAATCCTCTGACCGGTGGTAGAAAGATCCACCGCCACTGTGGCAAGGATTTATCACAGATTTTGCTGCTGATCATCACCATATTTATGAAACCAGCACCTTTCTTGTATTACAATGGGTGATTCCCTTCCCATTTCAGTACTACCCATGGGAACAGTGCCCCCAGAGTTGTGCGCGGGAGCAGCACTGGGAGAATGACTTTGTGTAAAATCGCACTTAAGTTCACAGTTCCACTGAATGATAACACAGCGAACAGCTTGATGAAACCTGCCAATGCTTTATGTTTTGGAGGACAGGAGTAGGGATGTTACTGAGATGTCGTCAACCCAGCCGTTCAGCCCTCTTTGACGGTTCTCATGAGAAATTTCTCCTAGGCCTCCGTGGTGTTCAAATCTTCTTTCTGGTGGTTGGTTCTCCTCTAGAACAAAGTGTAAATCATGTAATTGCTGTGTTTTGGTTACTCGGAAACTCCGAGTGTATTCCACGGGCTTCTTTTATAAATGCCGGGGTGTTGATTCCTTTCTCTTATTAGTTTACATTATTTTCCTTCAGTCTGATTTATTCACCTTTTCACGCGTTTCTAATTCACCTGCAGGAATGACACGTGTACATGGACAGACAAGCAAATGCTGGAAGCTTCACCGCAGTATGGCACTCGAATCCTGTGACATTCATTCATTACATAATTGCTTATAGAAATGGACATGGGGGATTTTAGTTTTAACTCTAACTTTTAAGATAACAAAATTCATTAGTAAGTTCCATCATTCTCTGATAAGAAGACGTAAGTGTAAAACTGTGAGTTGGTGAACTGCAAAGTTACTTTTACGTTGGAACAACTGCCATCAATTTAACTCGTGCTTAATTAGGAAAAGGTACTGCTTACATACAGCAGTCCATCTTCAGTAGACTCGGAAAGTAAAAAGGATTTTGCTTATGATAGAAAACCGAAATGCCCATGGTGACTCTAACATTGTCTTTTAATCGTAAGGGTGAAAAGAGATAGATCACTTGAGGGGAAGACTTGTGGCTCACAATGCAAGTTTAAACACCTTCCCTGTGATTACTTATACCTCTGGCAGAAAAATCTTTTCTGACCCTATGGGTCTTTGCCACGGTTTAAGCCAATCGGGACTTTTTGGAATGGTAGATAATCAATTTAGCCTGATTAAATGTGGTTCCCATCTTAAATTATGCAAAATGTAAGGACCCACGGGTCGAAACTGAGGTAGAATGGAGACCCGTAGGCGTTCTAGCAGTTAAGCCGTGGAGAGCTATGGAGACCGTGCTATGGGAATATGATTTTTAGTTGAATTGCTTTGAATAATTCTCCTTGCTTAAAAGCAAATGATGATGCAGGCTGCTGAAGTCCAAAGAAGAAAAATAGTTTAATGATTTAGATTATGAACCTCAGTATGAAAAAACCTGAAATGTAAAGCCCCTTCAGTCGATAACAGGACAGTTTGTAAACCACTTAAGGCTGTGATAAAATCCTACTTGACTGGCCCACGAGCAGATGTGACAAGTTGAATTTATTTCCTCTCTTACCAGGAAGCTTTGCAGGAAACTCTTAACATATGGTGCTTTTCGCTTCCATCTAGAGCTATAAATGTTATTGGAAAAGGACGTTCCCAAGTGCAGTGAGTTTCTGACGTCTCTGCCAAATGGAGTCCAAATGATCCTTCTGTGGTTCTGAATTCCCCGAGTTCTTAGGAGTTGGCAACCAAGGGTCTCTGATCTAAACTCAGCTCACTAATTTAATTATTTTATTATAGATTTGTGGAAGCTCTTTCAGACCAGTGACTTAGCATCTGTAGTGTATCTGGCTACACAGGAAGCACAAGTTAGAAGGGTGTAAATATTTTGTTTCTTAACTGCTTTTATTTGAAAACTTGAAAATCATTGCACACAGAGACCAGGCACCACACACTGAACACAAAAGAATGTGAAATTGAGAGAAATCCAATTTGCAGTCAAACCTTTTCACGTTGCGAGCACTTCCTGTCTTACCTGGAGACACCGTCTACCCCTACGTAGGGGTACAATAGCAAATGCTCGCAGGAATTAGCAATAATCCAAAAGTGAAATGCTGTTCAGGAAAAACCACTGACCACCTTAAGTATAGTTCATATGACTTCACAGAGTGCTGAATAGGCACCATGGGACATGCCCTTTTTTAATGTGTTTTCAGAGCATTTCATTTTTAATAAATTAAAAGGACAAAATTGAGGCTTTGACCATTAGAAGTTTGCTGCTAGCTGAAGGAACACGATGGAGGCTAAATTGAAACGGATGGTGAAACCAACCAGTCTATATTTTCTGTGCAGTGAACTATGTGGAAATGTCATTCGATTTAATATAGAAAATACATTAAAGTGAAAAGTTCTGAAAATTGACATTTTTTGAAGTTGTGTTAAGTGAATAAGTATTATATAATTCTGTACTGATTAGTGAGGCATATATGCATTTATAAATTATGAACACATATGTTCAGTATTTTATAACATTTTAATAATATTTTAACAGCTTATTAAATAATTCATAGTCATAAATATCAGGGATTTTAATATATTTTGAAGTTTCAAAACACATGAAATGAGCCCTAAAAACTCAAGTTCAATATATGTGTGTATATATTCATATGTATTACTGTGTACAAGTAAATACTTGTCATACTGTATATAAGGCTTTTAGATATAATTTTTCAGAAAAATCACATACATACTAAGCTATAGCTCTTATGCTGTAATAAAAACATTTTGAAAATTTAATTGAATCTATATTTCAATAGGTGTCTTGAAAACCGGAATCATCATTTGAGTATATAAACTCAAAGTAGGTATCAACAAAATAAAGGGGAAAATATATAATAAACCAAATAACTACACATTTAAAAACTTTCCATGACAAAATCAAATAAATCAATCAATGTAACCTAATTTACCATAGAAAATATTTTACAAATTATCTTACAGAGGTTCTACTGGACATTGACAACCACCTAAGGGGCTGTAACAAACTGGTCAATACATAGAAGTGGTCAACATAGGGAACTAGGCCTGCTGTACTGATGGGTACATGTGGTTGATGTCTGATCTATGAAATTACAGCAACTTAAGGAGGTGGTCAATGTAGGGAGGTGGTCAACTATGGAGGTTCTACTATATATATCTTCACTATAAAAATAAAGGAAAGAAAGAAAAAGAAAATTCTTATTTTGCTAATTCTTAATATTTAAGAATAAATAACCCCCTTCAATTACTTATTATCCTTATTTAAGGACGTCAACTTCCTCTTTTCTTCAATGTATTATATATCTATCCTCAGGTTCATTTTATCACTCTATTGTGAAATACATTTCTTAATTAGCATAGCACTTTCTAGAAATGCTTAGAAAATATTCTCTTTTTCCCATCAGTACTTACATTTCACAGGAGACTATACTCTTAACTTTTATTATTGTGAGCATTAGAATTATTTTTTGAAAGACAAGCCCCCTAGGCTCGGCGCCTGTAGCTCAAGTGGCTAAGGCGCCAGCCACATACACCTAAGGTGGTGGGTTT
>NW_003852405.1:24628864-24715883 GCF_000181295.1 Otolemur garnettii
CAAAAAAAAAAAAAAAAAAAGAAAAGAAAGACAAGCCCCCTATAGCAATGCCAAAGACAGAAAACACAATTCCAGATGCCATGTTACTATTACCTCCTATATGCCATTAAACCAGCAGTTCTCAACCTGTGGGTCTGTATTAAAGGGAACTGTATTAAAGGGTCACAGCGTTAGGAAGGTCACTGCACTAAACAGATAGATGCTTAAACTAATACTGCCATTACCTGTATAGCTAACATGCTTCTATTAATATAACATAAACATACAACCACACTACGGTTAATTTCTTAAATGTTTACTTTCAAATTGTTTTCTTTAGCTTTAAGTAAACATAGAACTCCACTGAGAACCTACCACGAGATAATATATCACAACTTCTGTAATTTTCCTCTTTTTTCCAGATTTTGGAAAACTGAAGAAATTTTAGTACTGATTTTCCTTGGCTCTAAAACTAATCATAGGTTCTCACAATATGCAAAAGAAATGTGGCACGAAAAACATTCAATTGTTCAGCAACCATCATGCCACGATTAAATAATCAACAATAATTTGATGGTTGACTGAAGTTATCATGTTGATCATGTTGCAAAAACCTAAATCTTCACTCATATAATCTTCTTGTTTAAAGGAGAAAGTATATAAAATTGAGTGTGGTTGAAACAAGCTTTAAAAAAAATACTTTCCTAGACTCTTAGACATTTTAAAACTAGAAGGAGGTTTGATGTCAATAACGACTCCAGTTTTACAGATGAGGCAAATGAACCTAGAAATTATCAAACACATAGGTTTTGGTAGCTGCAGAGACCATTAGGAGATCATGAAATAAATTAAAATTGTGGCAATTCTATTTATTTCATCTAGACAAATGCCCTCAATGGCCCAATGGCTAGTCGGTAAAGACCCTGCATCTTGGCTTCTAAGAAGTTGCTCATTCACAGTATCATGTGGATGGAGTGAGGACAACTAGAATAAAATATCATCAAGCTTTTATGTTGGAAGGGCAAAAATCCAGTGCTCTCTGTCAATAAGTGAGGCCCTGAGACGTAGCACCAATTCCCAATTATGTTTAATATACTTTTTACTTACTTATTCCCATTCAATGGGGGTAATTTGTAATTTACCCATTTTAGATTTTGTCACCTAGGCAAACCCAGAGAGCTCAACAGAATAGAAAGGTTAATTCAAGAGTAGAAATTGAAACTTCACTGAAGAACAAATTTACTATTCTTCATTTCCACGAGTGGAAATAAATAACCCTGGCGAGTGGGCTTGAGGAGTACATAAGGTTTCACAAGCTGCTGATGGAAACTGTACATTCGAGTTTCCGTAAAATGCATCTTCAAGTCACATCTCATTAGTTATTACTTTGGCTTGGCTGGTTATGTACTAGTCACTCTTCACACATTATTTGGCTTTTTCCTATCTCCTGCCTCACAGTACGGCTTCCCTTGCTTTCCACGTTTCCTCTGGTTGTCTTCCACCACATCTCATTCATGCTAATTCCTCCAGGATATTTGCCTTATTATAATAAAGGAGGTACTAGATACTAAAAGGGGCCATGGAAAGAACACCCCCAAAACCTGATGCTGTGGCTCTGACAGTGTACTTAACAGTTCTTTGACTTTTTTTTGATCTCCATCATTGACGTGCACGCAAAATAAAAAGGAGGCAACATTGAAAAACGAGGTCCAACAAATAAATCAACTTTTCACTATCCAGCAGAGAGAAATGTTAGTGAGAGTGATGTGTAAGGAGAGACACAGGAAGAACTGCCATTAGTGTTCTGGTTGCTAATGACAATTTATCTGATCTCACCAAGGCCTGGAAAAGTCAACTTATGACCACCATTTTCTGCTCCTTACTCTCTGCACCCACCTATGTGCCCAGGTTGTGATGACATTTGGAAAGTTATCTGACTTATGTCACCCATTAGTGTCACATACTATAGCTGTGACATGTGGTGATCAGTTTGTGCCATACTAGGACAGCAACCTCTAGATTTGTAGTTGCTGATATATGAACCCAGTTGGATATAGATTAAATGCAGCACCCTCTAAAAAAAAATATGACCATGGAAGGCCTTAAAACACTCAAGAACTGGACGTCAGAATACCCAAACAATACATCTGTCACCATCAGCCTTGAATGTCTAAATTGGCCCCCCTGTTTTATAGATAGGCAGCTTGGCTGATTGACCAAAAGAAAACTTATATCCCAGCACAACACGAGTGGGAATTGTCACCTTCTTTTATGATCTGCTACCTACCTCCCTGACAGGTGGAGATGTACAGGCGTGCTTCCTGCCATGAATTCTTCCCCTGCCCCTAAATAATTAAAAGAAAAGAGAGGGAGAGAGAGACAGTGGGATCTCTATTGTGTCTACTGTATCAACATCAGTCAAATCAATAACATCATACGTACATACCTCTTTTAATTCTTATTTTCTCTGCTTTCAAGTCATTGTTAAGAAATCTATGTACTCATACACATATAATCAATCCTGTCTGAAAATTAATGCTGTCTCTGTTTATCAAGTACAAATTGATGATTGTATTTACAGAATGGGAAAATATAATTAAACACACATTCCTTTTTGAAAGAAGCATAAGCCAGTTATGTAAATCAGCACGTGCTCACAGGTCTGAAGCATTAAAGAAACTATTAAAGCGTTACGATCCAAAGGCAGGTAACACAACCAGCTTCGACACAGAAGGAACGAATCCTGGTCACGGAGTCACATGACTTGCCTAGGCTTTCCCTTCTGCCATTTATTCTCTTTGTAGTCTCTGGTAAATTACTAATCTTCTCTGACCAACAGTTTTAGTATCTCGTAAAGGAAAGAGACTATGGTTTGTTGTAAGGATGAAGCAAATACTTGTTTATGAAAGTGGCCTCACAGTTTTGAAAGTTCACCCCCAAAGGTGAATATTGTCGTAGACAGTAATTCTCAGATCTATTAAATATATAGTCTTTGTGACTATATCTGTAAAGAGTCATATGATGTTGGCTTTAAAACAAACAACAGACATGAGTTAAGGCCAATCCCACCTGGTCTTCAGACCCTGATATCATCACACCTGCCCATTGTGTGATGATTCTATTGTTTCTCTTCTAATACAATCTGAGTTGAAGCTACAGGAAGCTCTGAGTACAAACGCCTATCATGAGGAGTCTCTCCTCTCTTTAATGAATCTGTTCCTCTGGTCTCGTTACTGCCCCTCCCCTCCCATCCCTGGGTGGCTCACTATGGTCTCAGTTCATCAGCCCCTCTTCTGGCCTCATTTGGTTGCCTAACCAGCCTTGACATGAGGGTCAGCCATTTTATTAGATTTTCACACTCTCTCGCCCCAGAGCTGCCATTGTAATCCCCATGAATGAGTAAATACCATCATCTGCCTTCCCAGCTCCCAGTCCCAGGCTGCCAACCGCTGCGGAAGGAAGTCGCAGAGCCAGGTTGACTGGTTCCATGACAGTTCCCAGCGATCTAGCCAGCTGGGCCCCATTGCTGCCTGACAGGACTTGTTCTCATCAGTGATTTACAGACTTTTGTATTCCCCACAGTGTCAATTCCAAGTATTCTTCCCACCCTCTGTTTCTTGCATGCTATGATCTGCCAGTTCCTGGGGAAAGTCAAGGCCAGTGTTTGATCATCACCTCTTTCCACTCACTTTTTCTTTCTGGTCTTACAAGCAAGAGCTGTCCTCCCTGGAACCATTCACCAGAGCCTTCCCTCCTGTTGGCTAAGACTTCATCTCACCCCCTGTCTACACATCCAGAACTAGCTTTCCCTAGGCCCTTGTACTCCCTGGTTTTGCCATTTTCTTTCTTTTTTGTAAAATTTATTGAAAGGAAAGGATAGCTGATACTTTTTCTACTCTCTTGCCACCTCCTTAGTCTTTCCCATCTGCTTTCTGCTCCAATAAGTAAGTCCAGTGACAGTTTTCCAGCCCTCCCTTTTGTTTGTCTTTATAAATAGAACTTTCTCTAAAGAAGACAGATGAATGGCTACCAAACATATGAAAAAATGCTCATCATCCCTAATTATTAGAGAAATGCAAATCAAAACCATCCTGAGATAACATCTAACCCCAGCAAGAATGGCCCACATTACAAAATCTCAAAACTGCAGACGCTGGCATGGATGTGGAGAGAAAGGAACACTTTTACACTGCTGGTGGGACTGCAAACTAATACAACCTTTTTGGAAGGAAGTATGGAGAACCTTCAAAGAAGTCAAGCTAGACCTCCCATCTGATCCTTCAATTCCATTACTAGGCATCTACTCAAAAAGAAAAAAATCTTTTGGCCATAAGGACATTTGTACTAGCCTGTTTATTGCAGCTCAATTTACAGTTGCCAAAATGTGGAAACAGCTTAAATGCCCACCAACCCAGGAATGGATTAACAAACTGTGTAATACTATTCAGCCATTTAAAAAGATGGAGACTTTACATCCTTTGTATTAATCTGGATGGAAGTGGAACACATTATTCTTAGAAAAGCACCACAAGAATGGAGAAGCAAGAATCCTATGTACTCAATTCTCATACGAAGACAGCTGATGACCTAGCACGTGGTGGGGAGTGGGGGAAGGGAGAGCTAAGAGAGGGAAGGAGAAGGGGATGGGGGAAGGGAGGAGCAGAGAGAGGGGAGGAGGGAGGGAGTGGGGGGGTCATGGTGTGCAACACACCTTTTGGGGCAGGGACACAATTATAAGAGGACTTTACCTAACAAATACAATCAGTGTAACCTGGTTTTTGTACCCTCAATGAATCCCCAACAATAAAATATATATACATAAAAAAATGATTTGCGTTATTGACACAGCACTGTCCAAAATTCTCCACTGTGTCTCCTCCAGAAACATCTCCCTCAGTACACGTTTCATTTCAGCGGTGTCCATGTCTCCCCAGACCCCCAGAGTGACACTTCTGAGCGCTGGTTGCCTTCTTCCTCTCCAGTGCTCCTTGTGGTCAGTAGTTGATGTGCTCCATTGTTTCCATTTCTGCAAAATCTCTCACAGTTACATTGGGTCCAAAATTACTTCTTCCAGTACTACTGAAACAGATTAATACAAACTTCTCCTAACCAGTCGTCTTACCGGGCTTTTCCCTGGCAATATATTTGCATCCCAGAATTTTTAAGTTCTTTGTACATCCCAGGTTACGTCTTAATTCTTAGTCCTTTCCACCTTTATCCAGGCAAAAGGAACTCCTTGCTTTCTTTCCCTAACACCTGAGCTTACTGCCCATTCACCTACACCCAGAGGTGAGATGTATGGGAGGGGGAAGAGCACATCGCATTATGTGGCTTTGCCCGTCCCAACAAATCCTGAGGATGCAGAGTTCACGGATGGGAAAGAGCATGAGGTGCTGGGGACACTGAGGTGTTCAGATTGTGAATATTGATCAAATTGCACATGTATGGTAGGCGTGCTTTTCTCTGTGTATTAATATACTGAATTCTCTGTGTGTATAATATACTTTAGTAAAAATGCATATGTAATATTCTTTTCTGTATTTATAATTTAATCCATTTTTTATTAAAAAGCAATAAGAATAGGTTTAAATGAGGGAGAAAGAGGAAAAGATGGCAACAAATGAAGCAGTTGAAGCAATGGGTCGAGATTCTCTAATTTCTCCTTTTAATGTTCTGTCTCCCTGAGTCCTTCCAAACGTCTGGTGTCCAGAGAAGCATGAGAATCTCTAGGACACCTGGATTACCCATATCCTAGAAAAAATTTTATATAGAGACATGACTTATGACTGCACGTTTGATAAGACAGGTTAAGAGGAACATTTGCCATTACATGTCAATTTATAATATTATCGGTTTCCAAAAATAATGAAATGACCCAAGAAAGCAACATAGCAGATGGCAAAAGTCAAGTTGCTTTTACCTGGCTCATTCATGCTCTTCATTTATAGAGGGAATAGCAGCACCCTTCCTGAGCGTAAAAAAAAAAAAAAATGCCTCAGGGTTATCTGCTAAGCAGTGTACTTCAGTATGTAAGTGCAAATTCAAGGGTCAAATGAAACAGACCTAGGTATTGATTCTAGCCAGGCTATTTACTGGCTATGTGACCTGGGAATGTATCCAGTGCACTTTGTTAAATAAACATAACAACCACCTTGCAGAAATGGGAGGATAAGAAATTATATATAATTTGAATAATACACCATTGGAAACAATGTGCACACTCAATCAATAGCTGTTATCAACTGTTATCTATAAAATAAAGAGGCTGAGATCAACAGTCTCCTGCAGTTCTAACTTTCTAAACTTTCTATCTTGCCATTACCAAGGTCCCCATTTCTGTAATAGCGGCCCTGATTTATAAGACCCGAGAAGTACTGAAAGGGGTGAGACGGCCAGTCTGCTTTGTTGATGATCGATGTTGTCATAGTTACCAGTAGACTTTATGAAAGCTAAAATGCAGACATCAGCTAGCCTACCGCAAAAAATAAAAAAAATAAACAATTCCCCTTTTTAGCGTCCTCAAATCAGTGTGTGAATCGGTCTTCAGTTCAATTTCAGATTTCGTTTTTCAGGAGACGATTTTCTAATTTCTCTTTTGTTTTCACTGTATTTCCTAACCTTCACTCTCCTTCTTATTGACAGATTAGACAGAAACTGATATTGCATTCGATGGAAAACACGCTAAGAAAACACAGGTTTAGATTATCAGCGTTAGCCCATTTAGTTTACAAGGAAATGCAACGTGAAAGAGAATATGAAATCTTCATTGTGTGGACATTCTGGGTGGGTCCCCCACATTCTCCAGGATGGAGGCTCTCATTTTCCCCAATGCCAGGAGTGTTAGACACTGAGCCTACGGCTGAGTCCCTCTCTGGCCGCACAAGCTGATTGGCTCCTGCTAAGAGGCAGCCTACATTCAGTTACTGATAAATTCAGGGTTTGGTGGCCTGACCCTCTTTCCTTAATTCAAGCCAACTCTGAAGGGCCCTTCCAGCTCCAGAGTCCCTCCTGGAATTGGCGGAGGGCCCTCTTGTAATTATTCCCTGTGCCCAACCCTGGCTCGTTCACCTTAATAGGTATCATTACCTTCAAATAAAGCAACGACACATAACTCCCCATCTCAGAGTCTGTTTCCTGGGAAACCTATCCAATCACATCTGTTATTTTCAAATATTAGGGAATAATTGGGAAGATATTTTCATCAGACGCCTTTAGAATAAAATACTCTCTCCCTAAACTCAAAGTCCAAAATGTGTCTCCTGGATATTTTGAAGTCGTTCTCATGCAAATGCCAGACTTATATTAATGCAGTGAATTTCTATAGGTACCACGGAAGAAGGAATGTAGAGTCTGGGGCAACTGGGGAACAAAGATCCTATCTGGTTTTTACACAGTGTCTAATATGACCTACAAGACCTGTGAGTAATTAGGGAATTTGCTCATCTCCATTTGCAAAGCAGTTAACTTTGTTAAATTTCCCTCTGGATGGAACGTGGGTAATATTGAGACTGCTACATAACTTCACAAGGCCGTGATGGGGTGATGGGCTCCCAGAATTGGCATCCCATAGTGCCTGAAAGAACATGGGAGCCCTGTGAGTTAGTGAGCATTCATTATTTCCCCTCTGGACCGTCTGTGTCTGCACCCACTGGTGAGATGGCCACCTTTCCGTTTGCCACGTACCTGATCATCCAGGGGGTGGGGTGCAGATAGCCGGTGTGTATCCATAGAGATGGAGTATCAGTGAACACAGGATCCAACAAGTAGTGTAACTTCTCTACCAACATACAGTTACACAGGAAAGACACCAGCTCAACAAAAACCTGCTTGAGAATAATAGTCCAATAACTGAGCTGGAGAACCAGGACACATAAAATAAATGTCTGAGTCAGCAGCTCTACAGACTTTTAACCTCAGGTACCCTTCACACTAGAAATTTATTAAGGAGCCTAAAGAGCTTTTCTTACATGAGTTATATCATACATACCAATATTTACCGTAGTAGAGAGCAAATTTAAGAAAATTTTGAAATAGGCATCAAGTTATTTTAAATTACAACAATACAATCATAGTGTGGTAATATAGCATTTTTATTAAAACAATTTTCCAAACTGAAAAAAGTTTTTTGTAAAGAGTGGCCTCTGTACTTTTGCATTTAATCTTTGGTAATGTGTTTTTTTCACGTATGTAAGGAAAACCTGGCTTCATACTGGTATGTAGAGGAAAAAGAAAGAACTATTTTAATAGCCCTTTCACATAATTGTACATATTCATCTTTGATATTAGACTGTAACTTGCCATATGTTAGTTTTTTCAGAATAGTTGCCATGTGGAATCTGAAACCATTTTTGCGAACTCTTTATACTCTACTATGTGAAAACCTATTCGGCTAATTTGCATTTTGAATGTCTTTTGCCAATGCATAATTTTGTAACATCATACCTTGGTGATGTGTAAAATATTAGTTAACAAAGTAATACAGATTTTCCAAATGTTAACCCGTTTTCTTACACAATAAAAACAATCACATTTCTGAATACCCTCAGCCATTTCATCAGAAAAATATTTAAGTATTGGAAAGTTGCCCACACTCTAATTTTTTCCAATCTTTCCCCGAAAGCTCAGATTTGATCATTGCCAACAAAGATCATATGATTTCCTTGGGGAGACAAGTTTACCTGGCTCATTTTTGAGAAAACATCTACCAAATGCCACATTTGTCTACCATGGTCCTTTTGAGTAAAAATGATGTTCCATGGAACGTGCAGGTAGGTGGGCTCACAGCTCTGCCACTCAGGCGCTTTCCCTGAGACAACCGTCAAGCTATTGGCTGCACCAGAGTATCTTTTGCGTATTTCTCATTTGGTCCCACTAAAAATTAAAAGGAGGTATGACACGGGGTAAAAGTTTGATGACATTAACAATTCTTACTGCCCCATCAACAACATTTTTGAGTGAAATCAGCCCCGTTTTTCTTGCAGCAACTACCTATTGGTGAAGAAATGAGGGTGGCTACTACAGCTTGGTGCCACGGCCTTTATTCCAACTCGGGCACCAGCGGTTTTATCCTCCACTGCTTTTACATCATCAGCACAAAAAAATTATTATGGTTAAAAATAACAAATAACAGCTTAGTATTTATGTAAAAATAGTTTTGACCTTACAGACTCTCCAAAATGTCTCAGCTACACCCATGGGGTCTGCAGACCACATTTTGAGGCCTACTGCTCAAGATTCCAACTGGCCCAAGGGCAAAAACCAATATTTTGGTGGAACCTTGGGACACAATTAGAGTTTCATGTCTCGCCAGAGCAAATGGGAGAGTAGAGATCCAAATCGCAGTTGTCCCCTTCTGGCCCCATTTCCACCCAAATCACAAATGGAAAACTGGGTTTGACAGCAGAGTTCCAAGAAAAAAGTGAGTTTAATGAATATGACAATTTATTTCCCCTTGTGGCAGCAGCCTTATAAAGGATGCCCAGTAAGATTGTTTGTGTGTGTGTGTGTGTGTGTGTGTGATGTCTTCTGTAAGTAAAAGGAGCTAACTAAATTCTGTGGCTGCCTCCGGCCTGCTCGGCTCTCTGTCTCTGAAGCCAAGTAAAGGCCTCTTGTGTTGCCATCTTTGGCACCTTGAAGAAAGCCATTGTATGGGTTCCCTTCATAGAGTGCTTCTCTGTAGCATGACGTTTTTTTTTTTTTTTTTCTTCCAAAATGTTTCCTTATATCAAACGTCAATCTAAGGCTGTGCTCTATGAATTTACCCCCTTTCTCTCTCATTAGGCCCATGTAGGACAGGTAGTCAGCAAGCTCATTATGATAGCCAGGCTTGTATTTAAACAGACCCTGAGTCACCCTCCAGCCTCCTTGCTCCTTCAGGCTAAACAATCCTGGTTGTTAACCTTTCCTCTCAGCCTTTATACCCCCTTTTTATCATCACTGCTGCTCTTTGTTGGACTCTCTCCAGTTTTGCCACATTCCTCTGGACGTGTCGGGAACAAAACTAGACACCCTCCTTTAATAAGGTCTTCACCAGTGCCAGCAGAGAGGAAATATTACTTCCTGGACGTGGCATGTCATAGTCCTGCTAATATATTACCGTGTTAGGCTTTGAAATAACAACACTGTTTAGCTGGCTGGTATTCATCTTAGGTCTGCCGTCTCTCCAGACTTTCTGCCGTAGTTGTGGTTGAGCAGACAAAGCCTATCTTTAATCTCCGCATTTTCTCTCTGCCTCCTGAGTGTCACATCGTGCCCTTGCCCTATTTTACTCCCTTAGTTTTCTCTCTGCCAATTTCCCTAATTTATCAAGCACACAGTCAACTATTCCCGGTTTCCAAGATGTAAGCAACACCAACCACTTAATGTCGCTCACACACACTCTCGTTTCTATCGTTTTGTGCGTTCATTTAAAAGTGTTGCTTGATTTAGGGCACATGATTTTCCAGTTGTGGAAAAGTGAAAAAAAAAAAATAGCTAAAATGGGCTTTTGAAAGTAAAAGTCCCCCTCCCTATTTTTTCATTACCTGAAAAGCATAGAGGTGACCACATCCCATCAACACCAGAAATAAGTGACGTGTAATTCTGTTTTGGGTTAGAAATCCTACCACTGGAAGGAATGTTAAGGTAAGCCTCAACTGTGTGGGAAAGATCAGAACCTACAGTTACTTGTAAAGAATAGAGGTGAATCCCGTCTCTTGTGCTAGATCTCAGCTAAGCATCCAGGCTCCAGGCGAAGGTCTACAGTGTCCGTTCATCCAGGGAACCAGGTTTCTCCCATGCTGTTATTCTCTCCCCTCCCCTGAAGGCCACGCTCACCTTCATTGTTCAGATGAGTCATGCGAAGCTTGTCAGTAGAGGAAAAGAAAGCAAAGGTGTTCTCACCCAACTGCATGAGGGCCCACACTTAGAAATGGCATGGGTCACTTCTACTTGAGCTTCATCGGCAGGAACTCAGTCACCTGAAGGGAGGCTGGAAAGTCTAGTAACATTGTTATTAGCAGATGAGAGGGCGGGCTCCAGACGATGCTGCAGCCTCTGTCACTGAAAGTCTAGATTGATTGAAATGGTAGAATCTATTCTGCTCAGCACGGGCCCTGTGGGTGGTCATGAAACACACCTCCACCCTGCTCTCTGTAGGTGTGTGTCGGCCTTGATCCTGAGACTGAAATGATCCTGAGTTTCATTTAGAAATCACCCTCCCAGATGGCTAAATGAGCAAAATCTCATCTGTAGATGCCGTCTGACGGGGGTGGCCCTTACATCTGTGGCATTATAGGTAGAACTTCCTTCACACACTCTTCTCAAGCTGATTGTTTTATGAGTTGATTTCTTTGAACCTGTTTACTTAACATAGCTGGATGTAAACACAAATGTTAGAATGGGGCCACACCATGTTATTTGTTATAGTTTCCAAATGATAGTCTCACAGTATATTTATACCAATATCCTCTTCTTGGAGAAACCTATTTCCTAGATTCTAAACTACTGAGATTATTGGCTATGGATTATCTTCACATAATACATAAAACTTTGTCCTTCTCCGGGTAGAAACAGCTTTGCTGCTTATAGCACCTCTTTTACATTAGTTAAATCCCAATATTCAAGCCTGATATTTCTAATGATATAATTATGTCATTTTTCCTTAGCCTAGGTCCAAGCTACCATGGTATTTACTTTACCATAAGGAAGTTCACGCATAGTAGACTAACACTTTGGTTTATTTTGAATAGCTGTAAATGATACCCTGCATGTGAACAGGTGACTTCTGGTATGCTTCTCTAGCAGAGGAGATATTTACACATTTAAGTGGAAATTTATACAAAAAAAAATAACTAATCACATTATTAAACACAGTAGTAGAACCCTATTACAGGTCTGTAAAAACTCTATGAAAGTTTCAATCTGGGTGACACTTGTGGCTCAAAGGAGTAGGCCACTGGCCCCATATGCCAGGGGTGGTGGGTTCAAACCCAGCCCTGGCCAAAAAAAAAAAAAAAAACTGCAAAAAAAAATCTCAAACTATCCTGTGTCACTTAATCCTCAGAGTGTCCCTGAGTTAAATATCAGTTCATCAGATTGCCACTTGGAAACTTAGGAGTTTGCCTAGATATATACAACTGGGGAGTAGAAAATGGGACTCAAAGTCAAAGCACGTGCTCTTCTCACACCACAGTAATTTCCCTTCCCCCTTTTCTATTTAAGCCTCCAAAGATTTTGATTTCCTCTTCCTCAGAATCAGAGCATAATTTACCAAGGACAGTATGTCCCGGTCGGTGGACATCAGGTAGAGGTGACCAGTAAATTAGTGATGATGAAAGGTTCCAGTGTCTTTTTTTTTTTTTTTTTTTAACCATTCAGGTTCTAAACACTGGCAAAAAAGAGTTCCCAAGAGTATTGCAGTCCCTAGTTGCGTTTGTCTCTGAAATTGAGCTGGGCGTGGTGGGCTCACCATGGAAGAGAACGCCTGGGCCTGAAAGAAATGATTTGGTTTGTGCTGTCTCAGGATCAACACCTACAAAATCAGAATCACTTCCCTTTTTCTAATGCCTCTTGAGATTATTAAATGCAGGCGAAGGGTAAAAAACTCATGACAGTGTGCTAGTATTACTCTAAAAGGAGCAATTCCAAGCAAGTAAAAACAGAAATCCCTTAAGATCAGCTAGCCCCCTACCCCCAACCCTACCACCTCCTGCTTGCAAAGCCCAGAAGCCTTTTGTGGAACTAACTAAAGGAATGATGGGGCTTTGGATGAGACACCAATAAAATGATGGCTGGTTTTGATTACATAAAATGAAGACATTATTAATAGTTGTCAGAAACAGAAGGACCACTTATTCACATGTGAAACATCAGCCACAGGAGAAACATCCACATTAGGGGACGAAGGTACTGACCACCTGGCTGAGCATCATGGACCACACTTTGTGGAGCTCTGTGCTAGAATTACTAAAAGTGGTTTTTAAAAAATTCTCATTGGAATGTAACTGGCCTATTGTGTGGACTCTCTCTGAAAGAAATGACTGGAACGATTGCGGTTTTGCATGCCAATGCTGTGGCCTTAGTTTTTTGTTTTATACCTTGCTTGGCCTTCCTTCTCGGAGTGGTTAAGTCACGATGCCCTGGGTTACAGTGACCTTCTAGTTAGCATCGGTTTGGGCATATTCAGGTTCTGTCTCTTTTTATGTTTGTTCTTCTTCCCATCTGACGAGCTCGCCTAATTATACACTAAGTCGCTGATGCTATGACGTGGGGAGGGAACTGTCTTCCCGAGCTAGTCAACTGATGCCTTCATTTCACTCGGGGAAAACTTATCAAAAAAGACAAGGAGCCTTAAATGCGGCAGATATTTGATGCCAGGGGTAAGCTGATACTTGTGTTGTTGCCGTAGCAACCTTGCCATTAAGGATGTTTCAGCTTCTCCTATTAACCTCTATTTTCAGAGGTTTATAACTCCTTGGTAAAAATTACCTGCAGGCTAAAATTTGGCATACGTGATCTCAGACGTGCCTGGTGTCAGTGACTATATACATACATAGTACCCATTTTCTCAAAGGAAACCTGGTGAATTTCCAAATGAATTATTGCATTTCTCATAGGGTACAAATTCATTACATTCAGTGTTAACTCAATTATTTCTGGAAGATTCTAACACTCGTAAGATTCAGTGTTCGTCTCTGCTTTCTTTGCTTTTCCTTCACTGGTTGCCACATTCCCACTGTTTTATCTCAAAAATCACTAGGAGAGATTTGACTGGCTCAAGATCAGTTTTAAACTTACATCAGAAGACGCAGTTAGAGGTGGTCCCTCTGCATGTCTGGCATTTATGTGGTACTTTTATCAGAGTCTAGGGAAGAAGAAAAAATCTGGCTGGTGGAGCAGTGTCACATTCAAGGGCCTTGGAAAGGCAGGTGCTAAGACTTGAGCCCCCACCCCTGCTTACTTCTTGAAAACAAGGCCACATCCTCCATGATTCCAAGGCAGAGCCCTGAAGTTTCCAGGGACTGGAAACCAACCCTGCCCTCTGACCACACTTTCACAATGTCAAGGTTTTGTTGTGTGGAAGATAAACTTGTACTAATTGATCTCATTTCCTTAGTTTTTTTCCTTTTTTTTTTTTTTAATTCTGAAGAAATCTTACGCCCACAGAAAAATTAGAAGAATAACAGAACCAGCTATTTGAGAATTGTTAACAGTATTAAATTTCAGGGCTAAATATTGTAGTAAGTATCTTCTAAGAATAAGGACAGCCTCTTATATAACCAGAAAACTATGATCACATCCAAGAAATTCCACATCAGTACTACAATGCAAAATTACTCTTATACAAATGTTCTCAGTTATACCATTTGTATCTTGTTTAGCTCTGTCCATTTAGAGTTAGATCAAGGATCAGGCATTACAGTTAGTTGTCATCACTGCAGACTCCTCGGTTGTAGAATATTTCTTTGATCTACTTTGTTGTTCATGTCATTGACTTACTTTTTTGAAGAGTTTGCTCAATTGTGTTATAATCTAGAAAATTCCTCATTTTTCTCTATATGATTAGATTTGAGTTCAATGTTTTGGGCAGAAATACTGAGTAGGTGGTATTAGATCCTTCTCAGTTAACACAGCAAAAGGAACATGAGGACTATTCACCCCATTATTTAACGATGACCATTTATTTCTTAAGCTTTATAGTTATTTTTTGTCCACTTTCTGTCTTCAACACAATGACTTATTCCCTTAGGGTCAGTCATTTATTCACTGTGTTTAGAGTTTTATTCATATATTTTCTCCCATATCACACAATTCTCCTGATAACATCTAGGTCCACGAATCCTTACATGGTTTTTGTTTTCTTTTAAAGGGACAGAATTTTAGAAGTTAGACTAATGTGTCAAATAATAAATATATTTTAATGTTAATAGAAGTCGAATGATTATTATTTTTTGTATTAAATCATAGCTGTGTACAATAACACAATTATGGGGTATGATGTGCTGGTTTTATATACAATTTGAAATACTTTCATCAAACTGGCTAACATAGCCTTCACCGCATTTTCTTAGTTATCATGTTAAGACATTTAATAAATGATTATTTTAAAGTCTATGCCCACTCGTGTATAATAGTAGTTCATATATGTGAGAGACCTTTATTTACATATCCACCATTAATTAAGAACCATCACAAACCAATGTGGGGCCAAGTCAGGGGCATTTTGAAAACACACCCCTCCACTACGATCCCCCCATTTGTATGTGACTGTTTTAATAATATTCTCAGTTGTTTTTATATTTTCTCCTCTGATAGGTGGAAAATAATATCTCATCCATACTTCTTTGCCTTTTTGGAACTATTGATGTGTTTGGGAAATTTCCTGTGTTTATTGTAATTTTGATGTCCTCATTCATAAATTACCTCTTCACATCTTCAATTATTTTCTTCTAATAGAATCTTTATACCCATGTAGTGAATTTGTAAGAGAACATTATATATTACAGATATTAATGTCTGCTTTTCATCTATAGTGTAATTTCCTTAAATCTATATTTGTCCCTATGATTTTATTTGTGGTACCACTTGTCATTCAAAAGATTTTTTAAATTTGTGTATAGTCAAATATGTCTCACTTTTGTGTTATACCCTGTACATTTCCAGTCATCTAAAGCAGATATCCTCTCCCCTGGATTTTATATGTGATCTCCTAGATTATTTTGTAGACTATTTGTTTATTTCATATTTTTAAAACTTTAATTTTGTGAGGTACAACATAGGGCTTAATTTTTTTATCTTCTAGATAATAGGCCATTTAACAATTTTATGCAATAGCACAATGCATTCAATAATCTATCATTTTCCCACCGAATAGAAATGTTAGTTTAATCACGTTAAATTTTCCTGATGTATCGGAATTAACTTCTCAGTTTTCTTTTCATTTCCACTGACCTATTTGTTTCATTATACACCTCTATCTTGGGCATCTGATTACATCTTTCATTTTAATCTATTCTGTTTTAGTTGTTTAGTAGGCATCCATTTTCAATTATTTCTTTGGAAGGGGGTACAGTGGTAATTGTTTTTTTAATTGAACAGGCCACAAAAATATTTTTGATCCTAACAGGTGAAGAATAACTTATCTGTTTATAGTCCTATTGGGTTGAATTTCTGGCTCTTGGAAATCTGTAGATAATGTTTTCTCTTATAACTTGCAATGCCACAGATAAGAAATCTGATGCCTATCTGAGTCTTTCATCTTTCTCAGAAACTTTTCACTTCTCTGCAGAAGTGTGTAACATAGGCTTATTATTTTTAGAGTTAGAAACACATACTTGTACGCGTATATGCTCATGTGCCTGTTTCTCCTGTGATCCTCACTGGAACACAATGAGCCCTTTCAAAGTGCAAGTTCAGTTCCTTCCTCAATTCTGTAAACCTTACAGATTTGCTTAATTATCATCTGTTACTCATCTTCTCCTTCTCATCTTTATGAAACTTTGCTTAATCTCAGGCTAGGTTCCCTGGATCTGTCTTGCCCGTCTCCTATCTTACCTACCCAACCTCCTTTTAGTTTTCTTTTTTGATTAATTCTTTTCTGTGTACTTTGATTTTTAAAATTAAGCTCTGTTTTATTTACTTGGCCAAGTCATTAATTCACATGTCAGCCTGCCCCTACGCTTCTTGTACAAATTATTCAAATAGGAAATCATGGCATTAGATCCAGCAAGATGATGGAAGTGTAAGCTTGTGTATGCTTGTGTGAATGTGTGTGCCTGCGTGCATGTGTGTGCCTGCGTGCACATGTGTGCCTGCGTGCATGTGTATGCTTGTGTGCCTGTGTGCATGTGTGTGCCTGCGTGCATGTGTGTGCTTGTGTGAATGTGTGTGCCTGCGTGCATGTGTGTGCCTGCGTGAATGTGTGTGCCTGCGTGCCTGTGTGTGCCTGCGTGCAGGTGTGTGCCTGCGTGCAGGTGTGTGCCTGCGTGCATGTGTGCCTGCGTGCATGTGTGTGTCTGCGTGCCTGTGTGTGCCTGCGTGCACATGTGTGCATGCGTGCACGTGTATGCTTGTGTGCCTGTGTGCATGTGTGTGCCTGCGTGAATGTGTGTGCCTGCGTGCCTGTGTGTGCCTGCGTGCAGGTGTGTGCCTGCGTGCACGTGTGTGCCTGTGTGCTATGTTTGCATCTTCTAAGATTCTTTTACTTTTTTCTTTGCCTGTTCATGCCTATCTTCCTCAACAGTTCGATATCAATGGGCATACAGTTTATGTACTCTGAGTGATAATTATCTCAGGTTGCTGAGTACCTCAAGGTACATAATTGCTTTTCTTCCTAGACTCACAGGTAATGAGGTTCTTATAGGATCCTAATAGGTACCATTCCCCAAAACGAAGGTACAGAAGTGCACTTTTGTGCACTAGAACTAGACACACAGAACTAGACAGGCCTCAGGTGTAACAAGATGCAGCCCACCCATTCAGCTGTTTGTCGGCCCCTTAAAAAGCAGTTGTCGTCAACCCGGAAGTTGATGCTAACTAACGCCCCTTTGTGGGCTGAGCTATTCTAAAGATACACCACTTTGTAATTTTTACCTTGAGGATCTCTGATGCAGACCTCCACAGACTTATCAAGTCAAAAGGAACAGCACCCCATATAAATCCTTTCTTTTGAATTATAGCGGATTCAAAGAAAGGCAGGTAGATTAGAATCAATGGCAGCACAGGGAACCAAGGCAGCTCTGTTCAGCTCGCAAACTGTGTTGAATCCTTTGAATCTGTTTTCTAGTATGACTCTTACATATATTCCCACTAATCTTAATCTCAAGAGTTTTAAAACAACATGCTTAAATTTATCATTGGAACCAATTTAAATATTTCTTAATTTTCTTTTGTGAATGTGAAGATTTTTGAGACTTTTTATATGTAATCTCCTAGATTATTTTCTAGAATAGTTATTGTTTATTTTGTATCTTTATATTTATTTTACATGGTTTAGTAATTTATTTATTTTATATTGTTTATTTCATATTTATTTATTTTTTATTTTATTGCAGTTTTTGGCTGGGGCTGGGTTTGAACCCACCACCTTCAGCATATGGGGCCAGTGCCTTACTCCTTCGAGCCACAGGCGCCGCCCTTTATTTCATATTTAAAAATGCAAAATGTTTTATATCTGTCACATGTACCTTTCCGGTACTTGTGCCTCATTTGAAATTATGAACTCGGTGACCTCTTTTATCCAATTTTAGAAGAAAACTGTTTTCAAAGCCTAATCAGACTCAAAACAATATTAAAACGTACCTCAATAGAGATAACACATTTTATTGCTTAACCTGTCAGTTATTTTCAGCCAAAATGTTCTCATCATGATTTGATTCATATTTCATCATTTTGTAATAAATCTTCTAGAAGTTTAATAGTTTACTCTGAAAAGAACACTAATTGGGTGGCAGAGTTTAAGCTTTTTTCACATCAAGGAATTGCTTCTTCCTGTCTTCATAAATGAATGACAAATTGGCTGGAAAATTAATTCTTGGATCAAATCATTTTTCTTTGGAACACCAGTCATGGCTCCATTTTTTCTATCTTTTAGGTCGCACCAACATGGAAGGATGCCTATTTTTTCTTTCCTTACACAGAAGCTGCTTTTTTGCCCCTTAGAGATTTGCAGAATTCTTCATATCTTTGAAGTTTCCAATTTCATTAGACCATTTGTAAGTATGATTTCATTTTTAAGTTTGGCTGGAACATGATATGTAGTCTTAGTTATTAGAACAAACGTTCTCTTTAAAATTGAGAACAATTTCTTCTATTTATTTTTCATTTTTTTTTCTTATGGTATCTGTTCTGTCACTTCTTCCTAAAATGTTTATGACTCACAGTTCAGACTTCCAGAATCTGAACTTTTTGCATTTACCCCTCTTTCTCATTTTTTTTTCTTTCTTCTGATTATTCCTGTGGAGTTCTGTGAATTTTTCCTAAATTCTACTCCCAGCTTTTATTCTTTAGCATGTACGATCAGTCAGGGAATAACCTTGTTTATCATCACGGTCTAGTATTTTCTGATAGCTTTTCTTGTCTGCTGTTTTTGGATTCTGCTGTTGCAAATGTTCCAGAGGAAACAAACATGGGCATTCAGAGTATCTGATGAATCATCAAGTCTGAAGCCTAATAATATCTGCTCTTCCATTATGCTGTTTGAAACTTTGATCTGATGGCTGAAGCTCATGTTGATCCATGAAATAATTTTGGGGTTGGGGTTGAGGCAAGGTGGAACAATGTGATATAAGATCTATAGGGTGTCTGAGGATCTGATGGAAAGGAGACAGCCTGCTAGATGCAAATTGCTGGCATGAAGGCTATGTTAACCAGTTTGATGAAAATATTTCAAATTGTATATAAAAACAGCGCACTGTACACCATGACAGTATTAATGTATACAGCTATGATTTAATTAAAAAAAAGTATTGAAAAAAAATTAAAACTTTTTTTTGGTCAACATTATTGTTACTTTTGATTCCTTTTAAATGCCTCTATAAGGATTCTAAAATACTTTTTACTTCATCTTGTAACCTTTAGGTAAATTATTTAGTCTCTCTGTGCCCCAGTTGGGAATACTAATAGTACGAAGTTCATAGATTGTTGGAATTAAACAAGCTACCAAGTAAAGCTCATGGCATATAGAATCATTATATAAGTGTCTCTGATTATCTTTAGCTTTAGTTTACAACTTATTTTTATTGCACACATGATAGATTATTAAAGAAAAGCTGTCCTGATAGCTGTTTCTTCTCTGCATAGGTTTGCAAAGCACTTTTCTTAATATTAGGCCCAGATTCTAGTTTATGGGAAGGGTGTACACTGACAAGAAATCTTGTCTCTATTAAGGTTCAAAGGCCGCAAATGGCAATGTAGCTTGTGTGCTTCTGGACAGCCCTTTCCCTGATACCATCTCCAGTTGTCCTCTGTCCACGATAACAGTCTAACCAGGAATTTCCAGGGACTACAGCTCATTTTACAGACTCAAAAATATTTCTATAGAATAGAATCTATTCCTTAATATGCCTCCAAATATTTCTCGATATATGCTGTATCTAACAGAAATCCCTCAGGCCAACAGATAGTCATCTATGCTTGACCAATATCAATTTAATTTGCCATAGATTTTTCTAGCAATGATGTGGAGTTTCTTTCCCATTTGTGACTCCACTTCAACAATATTTAGAAGATGGAAAGGTGGGTGCCTGTGTTCGCACTGCCCTTCCTCGTGGTTAAACCCCTTATTAGGAGTGCCAGGAGGGACGGGGCCCAGTCTGCCAGTATTTCAGCGTCCCACGCTCTCCCTGCTTCTCAAAACACACTTGCGTTTTAGTCCCTGTTGAACTTTCAATTTACTTCCTTTTGCCCTCAGGCTTGACTAGATTCACTAACAGCAAGAGTTCTTATGGTCTTTCAGAGAGAGAGCAAGAGTGAGAGTGAGAGAGGAGAGGAGATGAGATATTGCTCAGAGAGCCTTGATTGCCCTGCCTGGAAACACTCAGCTTACACTGTCTTGAGTCCCAGCCCTGTTCTAGGCCCAGTGGACAGTGCTGCGGCATTTAGTCTGAGCACAGATACAAAATCAAACTTTTACCAGGATGGGTAACCCAGTACTGTGAATTTTTTACTTCAATCCTAATCACTGTGTATCTGTCATGCATACATCGAAAGAAATGAAGCTTTCTCCATAGGAGTGCTGGTCAAATAGATTAGGGCCCATAATCAGGCCTAATTTTTTCTCATTAAAACATTATCTTATTACCAGTCCTTATTACCCCTTTTGCGTTTTTGCTTTATCCCGAGGCATGCTAATCATGACTCAAGGTTACTTCATCTGACTCTGGCATATTACATCCTTCCCCCCCGCCCAAATTTCTTGCAGAAAGTCAATCACACCTAAGATGAACATAACTTCTTTCATAGCCTTGACTGTCTCTTGCTAAAAACTAGTTTAACTATTCAACTGGTATAAATAGAACTAGTATTTAGCACCTCTAGACTTTCTAAAAATAATTATTCAGAAACTGGATATCTGTATATGTCAGAATGAAGTATAGTTCAGTTTGCTACTTGAGACTGAGGTAGGGAAAATAGAACGATTTCCTTAATTTAATCAAATTTCATATTAATGGATAAGTGTGATTATCTGGCTGATATGTACATCCTCAAAAAACATTATGCAACTCTTATTTTATTGTTTGGGGTCCATTGCCTTTTTGCTCATTCTAATAAGCAGGTGTTTTGAGCCGATCCATCCCTGCTCCTTTGAACTTTTTTTTTTATTATAGCATAACTGTGTACATTAATGCAATCATGGGGTACAGTGTGCTGTTTTCATATACATTTTGAAATACTCTCATCAAACTGGTTAACATAGCCTTCATGTCATTTTCTTAGTTATTGAGTTAAGACATTTATACTCTGCTTCTAGAAAGATTCACTTGTACCCTTGTAAGGTAAACCATAGAGGTGACCCCACCAATCACCCTCCCTCCCCCCATCCTCCCCTCTTACCTCTCCTCTCCCATCTCCTTCCCATATTCTAAGACTATAATTAGGTTATGACATTCCTATAAAAGCTATGAATTAGTTTCAAAATAGGGCTGTGTATACCAGATACTTTTTCTTCCATTCTTGAGATACTTTGCTAAGAAGAACATTTTCTAATTCCATCCATATAAACATGAAGGAGGTAAAGTCTCCATCTTTATTTAGGGCTGCATAGGATTCCATGGTGTACATATACCACAATTTATTGATCCATTCATGGGTCGATGGGCATTTGGGCTTCTTCCATAACCTAGCAATTATGAATTGGGCTGCAATAAACATTCTGATACAAATATCTTTGTTGTAATTCAATTTTTGGTCTTCTGGATATATACCTAATAAAGGAATTGCAGGATCAAATGGCAGATCTATTTTTAGTTCTCTCAGTGTTCTCCAGATGTCTTTCCAAAAGGAACGAATTAATTTGCATTCCCACCAGCAGTGTAGAAGTGTTCCCTTTTCTCCACATCCACTCCAGCAACTCTGGTTTGGGGATTTTGTGATATGGGCTAATCTTACTGGGGTTAGGTGGTACCTCAAAGTAGTTTTGATTTGCATTTCTCTGATGATTAAGGATGGAGAGCATTTTTTCATGTATCTGTAGGCTACGCGCCTCTCTTCTTTAGAGAAATTTCTATTCAAATCCCTTGCCCACTCCTTTGTACTTTTGATCCAATAGTTGGACAGTGTCTAGTCCACTGAGGCTGCGATAATAAATACCATAAACTGAGTAGCTTATCAACAACATGCATTTATATTTCTCCTGGTTCTGGAGGCTGGGAAGTCCAACATCCAGATGCGAGCAGATTTAGTGTCTGGTGAGGGCTCATTTCCTGGTTTACCAACTGTGCCTTCTCATTATGTCCTCCCAGTGTGCAGGGAGCTAAAGAGCTGAGTTGAACCTATTTTATAAGGTGTTAAACTAAACCCACTCAAGAAGTTTTCACTCTCATGACCTCTCCAAAGTCCCCACCTCCTAATACCACTACCCTGGGTGGTAAGATTTCAACATACAGATATGGGGGAAGAGAAGAACCTTCAGACCATTGCAGGCCGTAAATGGTAAAAAAATAATTCTTGGCTCAGACAGGAAGTAATAATTTTAACCTGGAGTACAGCCGAGTGCTGAATTATGAAGTCAAAAAACCTAGACGACAACCCTCACACATATATAAAAGGAATGACCTAATTGTGTTCATTCCAGAATGATGTCATATTTGAAAACTCATCACCAAAGTAGCAAACATGAATTTGATTCTTTCATCCTATGCCTCCAAGGACTTTAAAGTAGCTGCATATCATGACCTTCTGAAGTACTTCCCCCTTTCCTCTCACCAGTTCTCTTGCAGTAAATATTTTATTTGACTAAACTTACCCCCACTCACTCTTTTAACATGAATATTAACCTAATTAGCTCTGCTAAGTCCTTTCTTTCCTCCCACCTCAACTCTCTTCTTCCTTAATCAGTTGTTTAATTTTGTGTCACAAAAGGTACGGAACAGATTGGGGGAAAAATGACTTATGCCTAGAGGATGAGAAAACTAGACTGGGGAATAGAAGGATTTTCCCTAAAGGCAACATATCCCAAGGTCACCCTGTATGGTTGTGCAGGTTCTGCACTGCACAACTCTTCTGTGAACTTGATTTTTATTTCTGCATACTCAGTAAAAATCATTACAAGATTAGCAGGTGTCATTTGTTGATTCTTCATCTGTCTGACTATGAAATTTATGCTTTTCATATCATCAGATGGTACTTAGCCCTTAATTTTCTCATTTAAGTGTAAGTATGCAGCATTTAGTATTAATAACAAGTAGGTACTCAAAAAAAGTTTTTAATTATATTGCTGGACTAAATACTAGTTGTGATTTAAAGCATTAAAATTGCAGAAAAAGGAGAATTGGCATTTGTCCAATAGGAATATTTTCTAGGAATTACACGAGATATTTATTTTTTGAACAAGTATGTTCTTTATTTGTACGAAGCATTATAATCTCAACATTCTTCATTCATTTATCAGCAAATTTTTCTTATATGCATTTAACAAGTTAACAGTGTCAAACTACATTTCACTACCAAACACCAAGTGCAACTTGGAGAAAAACAGAAAGGTGGTTGGACCACTGAATGGAAAGTGAAAAATGGCTGAGAAAGGCTAAGAAAGATATTTTAGAAGCATTTAAAAGAGGTGGTCAGAGAAATTAGATTCCCAAACACCATCGGATTTCCCTTATGTTTAGAGAGGCTTTACAGAATCATTTAAAAAAGACATTAGATTAGAACTAAGGAATCAGAGGAATTCACACTTCAAGATCATAACTAAGTAATCAAAATTTCTAGATTGACAGACAGACCTAAGGGAAGGAGAGAGTGAAGAGTGAAGTGGAGATGGAGGGCAGGGGAGTGGCAAAGAGAGACAGGGAGATAGAAGCACAGAGTTGTGCCTAGAGGCAATAAAGTCTGGAACTCCCCATGCATTGAAGACTAAAAAGCCAGAGTCACAATTCTGGGAGATGGACTATGAGTGCAAGAGGAGAAAGCCTGGGACCTTCCAGGTGTTAATAAATCCTAAAGCTGTACAGTAGCAGGCATGGGGTTCACCAAAGCCTAAGCCACTTTCTAAGAGTAAGACGTTGGCATCCTTGCTAGACTAATTCCGACCTACAGGGCTGATTTAAGAGTGTAGGTCCCAGAGTGCAACCAGCTTGGCAGGTCTCTCATCTAAGGGCAACACAGAAGGGCACCAAGCCAGGTGAAGACAGAAAAAATTCAATTACTTCTACATCAAGTGAAGAGACAATAGAACAGATTTCATTATTCTCCTATGGCTTTTAGTACTTTCCTAAAGCTCTACCACTCCAACCACTCTTAATAAACTACTGTTGCCAAAGATTTGTTGTACAAACATAGGTTGGCCATGCTCAAAGCCCCAATTTGTCCTGAGCCTGTCATCTGGAACACAGCAGGCAGCATGGAAGTTATTCTTAATTTTTGAAGGGAACCAGGGGACTGAGGATCAAAACCTACCCAACCATAGATATAACTAAACAAGACTCATGAAATTAATTAATTTAGTTAACTGTTAAGAATCCTTTTTGCTGAAAAGTCATAACCTTCAGACGGATTGAACCAAACAGGATCCTGATACTCAGATGCTTTGATTGGGGGAAGGTTAGTTGTGATGATAATTTTGGTCCATTTTTGTCGTGATCTTCTCAGGCATTTCTGCGTAGACGGCTCCGCCCAGCTGGGAAAGCCCTCAGGGTCACATGTTTCAGAATGGCGCCTTCCAGGTGCCACAGTCTCCCACCCTGCTCCCTGTCCACTCCCTTCTCTTCTCCATCCAGCCTTTCTTTGTCTTCGCCAGGGTTTGTCTTGCTCTTCTGATCTAGTTTGGTTCTGGCTTTTTTTGTTTTGTTTTGTTTTTTATTTAAATCTTTGTCCTTCTTTTGCTCTGAGGCTTCCTTCTTGCCTTTTGGCTCCTGCCCATGTGCGGCCAGAGCCTCCTTTGCAGGATTATGAACCTCTGGAACTCCATCTCTCCCTGGACTTGGAGCACATCCCTGGCTGCGTCCTGTGCTTCCCTTTCATATCCAAGTTGTTGCCCCAAGATGCGGCCTACAGCACGAAGACCATGGTGCTCTGACACCATCCGAGCGCCTCCTTCCTGATCCTGGTGAAGAGGGCCTTGGGAGGGCTTAGGTCCTCGGGCGTCTCTGCCATCGCTGCTGCCAGCCCTGAGCTTCGGCCCCAGGTCTCTTCGGGCAGCTTCCGCATCCGGACTTCCTGCTTCCTTGTCCCGAATTGCGCTTTGCTCTGGTCTGACGCTCTCAGGATTCTGTCCAGCCCTAGGTTTTCCACAGTGCGTCCCACAGGTCCCCTCCGCCACAGCGCACTTCCTCTCCCCCAAACCCCACCTCCTCCTTAAATCGCAGCTGCCTCCCAACTTTCTGGCCAGCCGGTTTGGGCCAGCTGGGGCTTCAGTCCAGCTCCCCGGCACCCTGCCTGTCTCGCTTCAACGCAGCCCTTTCTGTTTCACACTCTCGCCACTTGTGCAATAGTGCTGCACACTTTGAGTGAAGCATTTCATTTAATTCCTGCCACAAGCCTGAAGAGAAGGCCAATTTGAAGATTTTACAGTGAGGAGATGAATCAAAGAGGTGGCCAGCAGGAAAATGGTTGCATCAGGATTTGAATTTAAGAGCCCAAAGTTTGTGTACTGTTTTAAATGAACTAAAAGAAAAATATAATGAAGCTTACTATCTTTATGATGTTTGCTAAGAAGCAAATAAAACATTTTTAATAGCCAAAGTGGTTTCTGTTGATTTCTTCAATATCCTAACTGAAATTGCTATTTTTAAGCTTTGCTTGTATGAAGCAATAGCTATGAAACTCTAGACTCTAAATGCTACCTCAAAATTTTACAGACACCAGATCTCTAACACGCTCATAAAGATCACATAGGTCATAGCTGCAAACAATGTAGGGATTCTGGGAATCTTGAAGCTTAGTAATTCTGAAGAATTTTTAAATGCAATGTGTTAACTCATATGATCTGATAATTAATAAACAATTACCTGTATTGAGAGCAATTTGCCTTGAATCTCTGATATTTAGATGAGACTCTGGGCCCTAAACTTTTGAGTTAATACTGGAATATGTTAAGACTTTTGAGGCCATTGGAATGAAATGAATGTATTTTGTATGATAGGACATGAATTTTGGGGGACCAGAGGAAGAATGCAGTGGTATAAATGTTCATGTCCTCCCCCAGTTTATATGTTGCAATCCTACCACCACCACCCCATGATGGTATGCACATATTAGGAGGTGGAGTCTTTAAGGGTGATGACCAGGTCCTTACAAATGAGATTGGTGCCATTATAAAACAGGTTCATGAGAAGTCATTAACCTTTTTCACTCTGTGAGGACACAGCAAGAAGTTCGCAGCTTGCAAACCAGAAGAAAGTCCTTACTAGAAACTATGTTGCCAACCTGCTCTCAGACTTTCCAGCCTCCATAACTGTAAGACATAAATTTATTGTTGGGGCTCGGCACCTGTGGCTCAAGCAGCTAAGGCGCCAGCCACATACACCTAAGGTGGCGGGTTCGAATCCCCAGCCCGGGCCTGCCAAACAACAATGATGGCTGCAACCAAAAAATGGCCAGGCTTTGTGGTGGGCGCCTGTAGTCCCAGCTACTTGGGAGGTGGAGGCAGGAGACTCACTTGAACCCAGGAGTTGGAGGTTGCTGTGAGCTGTGATGCCATGGCACTCTACCCAGGGGGATAGCTTGAGGCTCCGTCTCAAAAAAATAAAATAAAATAAAATAAAATAAATAAATTTATTGTTGGTAAGCCACCCAGTTGATATTTAAAAATACCCAGTCCAAACTAGGTACCTATTGATAGTACCTCTTAAATATGTCTGTAAATACATCCCACTGTAACTGTTTCAATTTTGCTCACCATTGCCACTTTATTAAAAGAGTAGCCTCTTAATTGGTCTTGACTTCAGCCATACCTCTCTTCAATCAAGACAGTATTTCCAAAATACAAATAGGATAGAGCTAATCTGTTTCCATGCTTCAACTGTACCCTCAGAATTAAATATTCCCTGGTATGATATCTAAATTCTTAATCTTCCCTGATTTTCTTTTCCTTTTCTGGCTTTCTTTTTAATGGTCAACCTTTCTCCTTTCACAAGCTACACCCTGCCCCAGAGCCACTAAACACTATCTAATTCCTGGGTTTTAACTTTGCCCTCAAAACTATCTCATACTATCTCTCCCCTTGAGCTGTGTGACACCTGCTTCTCAAGGATGATTTCATTTAGATTTTCCCTTTTCTGGGAAGATTTCCCTGAACTTCCTAGTCTGGTTGGTTGCTATTTTCATGTACTATATCCTTACCTACTTCATACTGCTTATTTATTATTCTGTCTACTCACCACGCCATGAGCCCCAAGTCATGTCCCTCTAGGAGCTGTGTCTCCAACTCCTAGAATGATGCTCTCTCTCTGGATATCTACATAGCTATCCTTTGTTCTCAACACCCACAAAATCTTGTTCCTTATCCTGGAGATCGAGCCATATGGACTGTAGCAGTGGGATCCTCATAATTTTCAGCTGGCTACCACTAAAGGGAGGCCCTGGTATGAGATGAAAAAGAGAGTGGGAATGGGATGTAGGAGCTTGATTCCCTGCCTGGTCACCTTGGGACCATGGCATCCTCCACTAAGCGTCCCAGCTCATTAGCTCTCTTTCCAGGATCTGACAACCATTTTCTCCCATTTTCCATTCAGATCTGTAAGTGGTAAACAATAAATATTTATTTAACTAACTTGAGTTCAATCACTTTGAGTGAAATACTTTTTTTCCCTGGTGGATATATTTTTGTAGAGTAAAGAAAGCAAATGAGTTTTTTCATGTCTTAGTAGCCATTAATTGTGCACTATAAGGAGCAGTGTTCCCATCCTGCTTTTGGTATTTAGATGGTACGCAAAATAACATTTTATATTTTAATAGTCATTTATTTTAATAGATAATAGTCAGACAAATTTGCATATCAATACAATTTAATGACCTTATGGGGTAATACACATTTTTCTCATAGGACACAAGTAATACATTGTTAAAGAAAAATACTAAGTAAATAATAGCACCTGTAGCAACAAATATGTCAAAATTAAGGGCATATTATGTGATTATCTGGAATACAGAAAATACTATAGGTAAGAATTTTGAGAATGTAACTTACTCATGCAGAGAAGGTTGTGATTGATTAGTGATGTCTGCCACAGCCATTGGAGGAGCAAACAGTATCCTGCCAGGTGTGTGTCATGTCTAGACTCTTATACTTCTTTATACTTTGGTAATCTGAGGGAATTTCTAGTACTAATATCTTGCCTTGGCTGTTCTCTTGGAACTGGATATCTTAAAATAATGCTGCCAACATAGAAGAAGACACATTTCTGCTTTTGCAGAAATCCATCTGTTCCTCTCACTCCAGAAGTTGAACCTGAAGCTCATTCAACTGGCCCAACTGGCACAAATAGTCTTTTATATTATTTGATCCTAGCAAAAGAACAAAGCTCTTGAAATGATAATCAATGTTATTATTGTAATTGTGTGAACAGAAAACTACTATATCCATCTATGACAACTAATGATGTTGTATATTCATATTTTGACTCTGATATAAAAAATCTGTAGATTGTTAGCATCATTATTATAGTGGTATGGAATGTAAGAAACTTGGGCAACTAAATATTTTATAGGAACTGAATAATTAAAACCTAATTCCATGGCTATTCTCTTGGGTGGTGACTGGGTTTCTGACTGTAGGCACACCATACCAGGAGTGAAACATTTAGTTAATTCTGCAGAGACAAGTAGTTTATTTACTTATATATGTATAATTTATACCCCACCTGCCTTAAAAACATGTGTTACACCAAAGAAAAATAATAATAATGTACACTTGATGGGTTTTGGAAGCACAATAACAAGCTGTATTAATTAATTACACTCTGTGTTTCCATACCATTTAGTCTGGTTATGATCATCATAAGACTACCACAGCTTAATGTATCTTACAGTGCCTCCAAACCAAAAAAAAAAAAAAAAAAAGGTCAAATAAAGTGCTTAAAGTTAAAAACAATAACGGCAACCAAACGCTTTGAGACCTGATGGGTCCAGTTAATATGTCTACATTGATTTAATCCACTTAATAATTCCAAATGTTTCTATTAGTTAATAGAAAAAAGCATTTGTAGACAACACCTTAGGAGTTCAAAGGGTTAAAGTAGGGGTTCCCCCACCCCTACTCTGGGGTGGTGAGAGTAGGAGCAAGTAGGAGCTGAACAGCATACCAATTGGAAATATCAGAAACAGCTCTGGTTAATAGTAGTCCAATTGCTGACTGTGGTCTAACCAATTTAGAAGAATAAAATCAGCCACCGCGGGTCCTATTTTAAAAGACATAAGCTTAGTTTCTCAATGCTTATTACTCTATGTAGAAATCCATTTCTCTCTTTGTTGTTTCTTTAGGAAATTGTTTAATAATGCTCAGTAAATTAGGCCTCCATAGGCTTGGCTTTCTCCCACCCTGCCAGTTCCTCTCCCTTTCTGTACCTCTGTAAAATATCTGCTTAGAGTCTCTGATTTGAAATGTTAATTAAGGTGGGCCTGGCCTCAGGTTACAGTGTACATCCCTTTTTACATGCAAAGGGATATGCTAACTAGGTTACTTAGAATCTGGAGGCCAAGAGGGAGGCTTCCAGAAGACAACAAAAGTCCAGGAAGAGCCAAGCACTTCTCAGCAACTCTCAAGGAAGCAATCGGTAAGCCTGTTGACTGAAATGGTTATCTAGCATACAGAGGCGTCTGGTGTTGATTGGGGTCCCGTTTTTCCTTTTGTAATCTCTTAATGTGAAGTGCGTACCCAGTTAACCAGTTAACATAGATGTAATATGATTTAATTAGATATTCAAAACAGACTGATATGTGAACAGTCCTATCTACTGATTTCTAACAGGTGAATAACAATCTATTTGAATTCAAGATGATGATCTCAAGACTTTAAGGTTTCTAAGTGATATATACATTTCAAATCATCTGGGCCATCCTGAAAACCCAGAAATGATGCCTATGGTACACTGAAAAAAGGGTGTCTCTATTTCTGTGTGTGCATGTATGCATTGTGATTGTGAGTCTGTGGACATGAATACGTACGTATAGAAATCCTGAGCCTGGGATTGTGAATGCATTGCGTACACAGCTTTTCTAGCAAGCAAGATTTAGAAAGGGAAAAATCTACATTTGAAAGCAAGGACACCGTAGATGTTAACTTGAAATCGTGTAAGATGTAGCACAAAGAAATAAATGAATATTGTTGTGCAAAAAGTACCCTAAATTAGCCTCCAGAGACATGAATTGCAAAACAAATGCCAAAGTTACACCTTTAATTGCTGTGGTGGAACCTTTGAGATTTTGAGACATTTATTTGTATAAATCACTTTCATAGTAACTATGGAAAGTATTTTTCAGGTTCTTTTGATTATAGTGTTGTAGATGAGAAATACTAGTTTCATTCTTCTCATACCTGGGATGTTTAAATTTTTTCCTTTTATTAGCATGAACACATTTCATCTGAGGAGCTATAGAGGACAGGCTTTCAAGCACACACAAAAAGTATTGAACAAGAAACATTTTTGGAGGTCAATCTTAACTCCCTTTCTCTTTTCTTCCCAATACAACAGTCTTTCTTTCTTGCTTTATAGCAGGAGTTCATTGTATTGAACTATATGCCCTCTCCTGTCAGAGTTGCTGGGGAATCATTCAGTCTTTGACTATAGTGGTCAATCACGTATTTTCAGCTTTTCCTTAATTCTTGAAAGGTAACTAGCTACCCCTTTGATGTAATGCCAGTAAAAATAAAAACATTGCACGAGTTAAACATTTAGTAGTTTGGACAAATGTATGAATAAAAGGGAGAATGTAAAACAGCCAGGAACAGGGAATTTGTGCTTTTTACTTTCACTCCCCTTATTAAGGATAACCTGATAATATAAATAAATGAATAAAAAGCGTATGTGTGTGTGGGGGGGGTGGCAGGATGCTCTAGAGAAACATGGGGGGGCTAGGATGTTTATTTGTAACATTGGCAGTTGGCTTATTACTCAGGTCCTCCCAAAATGCTTCTCTAGAAAAATCCATTTTGTTTAAATAAAAAATTGCAGCCCACAACCAGACAAAAGAGCCCCATTTTGGAATTTCTGAAATATTTCTTTTCAAAGAAAGAAATAAGAGCAATTTGGAGACTTTTAAGTGATATTTTTTGATGCCAGAAGAATTGCAAACTGATTTCTGACAGGTTTAGAAATCTTTTCTTTGAAAGCATTTTAAAAATATTTCCTTCTTACTGTAGTATTTAATAATAGCATATTTTGTGTAGCTAGTGTGAGTCTTTGCTTAACTCCCTAGCCACTGTGGATGATGTAATATAATACTTTTATCTTCATTAGAGGAAATAAAATTCAGTAGCCTATTTACCGTGTGACTAGCAAGAGCTTTCTTTTACTATCCTCTAAAACCATAGTGCATTTAAATAAGAAAGGGAAAAAGCCAAAAATTACCCACCATTTGATGATGTTAAAAACACATCATTGCTACTTGCAAAGTATCATTAGTCAAAGTCAAAAATCCTTGATTTGATATATAGTAAAAGAAAGTCATGACAATTGTCACAGACAGAGTGTTTCAACACTCCTATCACTTGCTTTTTGGAAGTGACAGAGAAATCTCATTCCAAAGTAGGCCACATTACCAGAATATATAAGCTTACATTCCCTTCCCTGGCTTACAACGACTAGTTAGGTTATTACTTTTCCAAGCGCTGATAATGATATAGCCAGAGTATTCCACTTCACAAAAAATATTTAAATAAAGTTTCTTCGAGCACAAATGAGATGCAGCATATTTACATTTTTATTTGATGAAGCCTGTTCCTGCTATCTTTGTTCTTAATTTGGTCTCAAAAGAATTAGCACTAAGAGGAAAAATAGTCTGTAAATATGTATGAAATCAAATATAGAGGGTAAGCTAAAAGGTATTGACTGCCAACAGAGCTTAGCTGCAGGAGGCAAAATTTTCTCCATAGTGTTCTTCTTAGCTGGAAACACATTGCCTTCTATCTAGATTATTTAATCCTCAAAATGCACATCAAAGCTTCTCATCAGGTGGCACATGTCTTTATAGGCAGTTGAATGTCAAAGATCTAGCTTAAAGATTTTTGAAAAATGTAAAAACATAATAGATCCCAGATAATAACACAGCAGTGGAGCCCTGTTCTGTTCCTTCCAGCAAAGTCCCAGCATCACAGGCTGTGGCTAATCTCTGTGGCAAGGGGACAAGCACATTCTGCTTCCTGAGAATGTGTGACATCTGTCCAACTGCTGGAAACGAAATGCCTAAACTGGGTTCCAGACCAATATGAGCTTGCTAACAATCCCAATCTCACGCTCCACCTGTGGCTGAGGGGTGCTCTGAGCCATAAATTCTACCCTGCACTCACGCCTAATTAGGCACTGGAACAACTTATGCAAAAATCTCAGAGAGGCGTTTTCTGTCCTTCCATGTGAAGCAAGGTGCAGGCTTCGGCGCTCGCCTTCCCCTTTTAGCACTCATTTTTCAATCGTTGGCAAGGACAAATTACTTGTAACGATTACATCAACTCCTTTAAATGATTATATCACTGTGAGTTTCGTTTAAAAGCCCTTTAACACATTTATTTTTGCACTTCAAAAGTTGGCTTCTGTGTTCGAGAGACAGCCCAGCATATGGAAAGAGACAAAAGCTTCTATATTACTCGGACTGTGCCATACACAGGGGGCTTGGGGGTGCGGAAGGTCACATGGTAGGTGTAATAGAAACTGCCTGAAATAGTTCCACATGGGGCTCGGCGTTATAGGCATTTATATGAAGATGTTTAGGTGAATAAGAGCTAAGCCTTTGTCTTATTGAAAGGCAGGAGGTTAACACACAGTTCTCCACCCCAACATACCAAGAGCATCATGCACTATCTCTCCACCTCGAAAAGGAAAATGTCTGGATGTTTGTTTATACTTGCAAAAATTCTCCGGGTTTTAGTTTGCCCACAGAACGGTCTCTTACAGATTTCTCAAACAGAGGGAAGAAAATGAGAATGTCTGATGGATGCCAGCTCCCAAGCCCCGCCCCCTTCATTATGCTACCCGGAGTCCCTTACCATAATCTGCCCAGCAACAAGGCGCTTCCAGCTGCCCCTGGGGAGAGATCATTACAGCGTATTAATTCAAGACTCCTAGTGATCTGAGACACCGTAACACCGCACAACGGTTGTATTAAATGCATTATTTAAGTCTGTCAAGTATTTGGGGATGCATTTTGGCATAAAGACACTACATAAAATCAAGTTTTATTTTATTAACAGGATCTTCTGGGAGAAATAGGCCCTGATGTTCCAGGTGCGCTTTTAAGCACATCTCCCCATCTTGGCCAAGCGCTCCTTTTTCTTTCCTTCCCGGGTCCCTCACTTGGCTAATTCCTTTCTACCCCTTCCCAGGAAAGGAAAACACGTTGAATTGTTTTTGAGGGTCCTCGATGTTTTGGATATTGTGTTGATTCTGTTGTGTCCCTTGTCTCTCCAAACGTTATTACCCAAAAGACAGAGGGCAGGGGAAGGGTTAGGGAGCCCGGTGGCCAGACACCCTCATCGTCGTCACGCTGGTGCCATTTGCATCCACGCCCAGCTGGAAAATGTTGTCTGTTGTGCCAACACAGCTTCCTTACTTGTAAAAAACGCTGCTCTCAGTTGGAGGGCTCGGAAAGATATTCTTCCTACAAAATCCCCAACAGAACCTCCAATCCCTTTGGGGCGTATTCTGGCGGTTTATGGCAGCGACGACCTGTCATCGGTTCCTCCTCGGTCTGTGAGATTGGGACCCGTAGAAATGGCTGTGACCGTCACTTTTCTCTTTGGAGATTTGCCCTCTTTTTTCATTTGGGTGGAGATTGAGACTGAGCTTTGTTACAGAGAATTATCCTGTGGCGGTGGGTTGGGGAGATAAGTCTTTGTTGAGACATAAAACACATACAGACAAAAGTGTGAAAAATTGAAATGACAAGGTTGCTGGGTGTTGTTTCTTAAGTTCGGTCAAATGTTGAGACATAGGAAGTGAGGTACTTTCTGGCTCTTTGCTGTGTACTAAAGGGAATCAGTATTTTGTGTTTCCAGAGCGGAGGTACCATTCAATTACACCCTAGATACACAGGCCAGGCACAAATCATGCATTCCAGGGCCTTATATTACCTGCATGTGTGTAAATAATCATTGTCTGTTTTGATTTTGGTATGATAGAGAAATAAGATGGAGGCCAGTTTATAAGAAGCTGGGCAGAGGAATCAAATGAAAGCCAAGTTTCTTGCTCTTTGTTGTTCAAATAATTATGCGATTTATTCTATGTAATTAATAGACATCAGCATCAGTAAGGGCACTGTATGGAAAACGGGGTGATATGTGTGTCTTAATAGCTGATCTGACTTTTTGTCCCTAGCAGAAATAATATTCTCATTTAATTTAAATAAGAATTTTACATCTTTAGGACTCTGGTCTGAGATTGTTAAAGTCTACGTGAAATGAGTTTATTTGCTGTGCAGAATGTGTTTAAATACTGAGAAAGAAAGAAAGAAAGAAAGATAGAGAGAGAAAGAAAACTATTAAAAAAAATTTCAACATCTTCACCTTACAAAGAGAGAAGTATTTAGTATTTCTTTACCTACTGGTTTATCTTAGGGATTTTAGATAAAGGACCTATTGAGTAGTATAATTTACCTTCTAGACGTGGTTCAAAGGTTGTGGTTATTCCTTCACTACCAGTGAATTACTTTATTTTTCTTCATAAACATGATATGATTCTGTGTATTATGATTTCAAAATGTTGATAATTCTGTGTGTCATTAAGTGCCATTTTTTATTTGCTTTACTTTACAGAAGAAGGCTTTTCAAAAATAAGCTTAATATGGCAACTATTCTCTGGAAAATTCCAGAATTTTGTTATATACAAAGATTTAAATAAAAAAACCGAGTGTAGTTATATGTTTAAGCAAAAGGTAAATTTTCACAATGCATTGGAACTATTTCTGTTTCAATAAGATAAATAAGGAATATATCTTTAGATGTTAATAAAGTTCAGTATACACATGAATTTTCTAGTACAAATGTCAGACAAACAAATGAAAGACCTACTGGAATAAGAGTTATTGTAAAACACATTATTAAAGTAACATTTCCAGGAAATTTTAAAAATTTATATTGTAAACGTTCTGTTCTTAAATCTAATCCCACTTGAATAATTTTAAGTGACAGAAATTATATATATTTTTTCTTTTTCTGAAATTGATAGTCTGAAATCTTAGAAGAGCAAGGTTCAAATCCTATCTTTGTTTCTAATTTGCTGAGTACAAAGGCATGCCTCTCTGGACTTAAGTTTTCTCTGCTTCAACATTAGAAGGTTACAATTAGGGTTCTAATTTTATTTCTAATTCTCATAGTCTATGACTCTATTCTCTAATTTTTTTTTTTTTTTTGTCCAGTTCTAGGCAGTCTTTTGGAATGGGTCCTGTCACCTTAAATACTAGTATAAGGGAATCTGCAATATATGAGGAGTATTTTTAGCTTCTTGTTTATTCACCTAATAAAATGACATTACAGTGTTGCCAAATCATCTCAGATTGGTCCAAAATGAAAAGCTCTATGCCAACTACGGTCAGTGTCAGAAAAAAAGGGGGGGGAGGCAATTATTGCTTTTTTGGTGTGTTTTAAGGATTCTATTAATTTTATGATACCATGATACCCACTTCAAAATATGTCAATCATTAACTAAGTAACTTTTTAGGATATTTAAATTGAATATCATTAGAAAAACTATGGCAAGTCTCTAAGACTTAAATTTCTTAGGTAAGACTTTTGTTATATATTTTAAAATATCATTTACCTAGCCATATGTTATACATTTTAGTTTTTATTTACATATGGCAAAAAAAAAAAAAAAAGAAGTGAAATAGATAAGACAAAAGAAACCAGTAAATAACACTCATTTGCCCTTGATTGAGTAGCACTCATTATGTAGAAGATTACTCTTGGATAATCTGGTAGAAACTAGTAATACAAGTAGTTTATTATTTAGTATATTCTGGACCTTTTACATGTCCTATTTAATTTAATTTATTTAAGCAACCTCATGAGGTACTACTAATATTCCATTATGTAAATGAATTAACTAAAATGCAAAGAGATTGAATTACCTACCCAAGATCACAGAGCTAAGCGTGGTGCCCAGGGTACCGTCCATGACCTGTGTTCTGAATCACTTCCCTTGTAACAGTTTGGACGATATGGATAAGTCTTCCTTTACTAAAGTAGAGAGACACATTCTCAGCCAGCTAAAATGAAGTGGGTACCATTAGAAGAAGGAGATAAACATGTGGGCCTGTCCCCCACAGAAGACAGAACGAATGGGAGGCAGAAGGCACGGGAGGCATTTTTAAAATATTTAAAATAAATGTCCACTTCCCTGACAAAATCCCATGATTAGGTGAACATCATTATGAATGCCCCATGATGTAACTTGCCTCATTTGCAAGTGCGTGGATGGGATTAGGCAATGTGGGAGCACAGGCTGGAGTGGACTCCGCTGAATTCATCTGCTGCCCAATTCTGCCAGCAACAGCAGTTCTAGCTGTTTCTCTCTTACGACTTGGCAGCCATTTACTAGTTTCTGGCTAGGAGGTTAAACTTAAGTTTTGCCCAGAGTCTATGTCATGAGAGCTGATTCCAGGATGTCCCACTGTGGGGTAAACTGAGAAGATTAAAAATCGTCTTCCTTTCCCCATATCATGGATCTGGTGAAGCACCACAAAGTTTTGCTTCATGGACCAAACAATCCACTTACACTGTGTTTTTTCTTTTATGCTCCTGGTCGGCACAATTCCTGTGCAACTTAGTCATTTTGAACAATCACTCAAAATCGAATGGGAAGCCATGATTGGTTGGGGGAACTTTATCTTTTGCTGTTTTGGGGGTTCTCATGATTCTTCTGACTGTTGTTTATGATATTCAGATTAAGCAAAGGAAAAGAAACATTAAGTCATATATATCTTCATTTGTTTATATCTTAGTTTTAGCACTGTAGACAAATGGATTTTCAGGATTTTGATGTTTTCTTTTTTTTAACCACAGAACTTTAATTTTCAATTTGTGTCTCCTGTTTAGTTTCTTTTTTTTTTTTTTTAAGTCCTGTAAAGTCTTAGCCCCTACTCATAACTTATCATTGCAGAGGACAAGTTGGGGTGGATCTGAGCATAGGGACCAGGTCTGTGGAGAGGCAATTCCCTAATCTCAATCTTTTCACCCAAGACTTACATTCAGCTGGAGATGAGAAGTCTACACTTCTCTTGAGTAGAGTGCAATGGAACACAATCCCCTGGTGCTCAGAATTAATGATTAGGTAGGCAGTGTAATTTCATTTTTTCCCTCCCTTTTCAAGCATAATGAAGCCAAAAAAATGTTCAAATGAAAATATGTGATAGAAATACGAGGGCTCACATAAAATATTGACATTTGAAAAATGGTCAAGTCTCTATTATGGTAGTGTATGTTTCTTTCCTCAGAATTATCTGGCTGTAATTCCTTTACATCTAAGAATGAAAACCACTTGTCACCTCTCCACACATTTACTATCAACACGAATGAATAGATTTACCTCTGTATATTGTTTCTGGCTTCCTGCCTCTGTATTGGAGTTTCGCAGAAATACGAACATACCAACATTGACGGTATCAGAGATGGATTTATAGCAAAGATGATCTTATTATTTTGAATAATAGAACTGACAAGAGACAATACAGCTTAAGCCACTTGCATCAGATGAAATAGTTAAAAAAAAAGTTGCTAACTAATCAGCCTAGATTCTTAAAAAAAAAAAAAAAAAAAGAGGAAATTGTAACTAGAAAGAGTATGGAACCTCTGTGAAACTTCAAAAGCTCCAGCTGGCTGGAGAATGTACAGTCCCCTGAGACTGTAGGATAAAAACCTATAAATGCACTCTCTAAAGTCTTTCCTCCTGACCTCATGCCAAGGTTAAGATAGAAGATTTTTTGATGACTTTGAAACAGAGTTAAGGTGAAAGAATTGGATGAAAACAGATGAGAAGCCGGAACCCTTCCCATGACTCAGGGGAAGCGCTCTAGTGGAGGCCAACTGCTGGCTTTCCCATCTGCATCGTGAGTTTGTGTTGTGAATATTGTACTTCTGCCTTTAACTGCTGCAGAAACAGATGCAAATCGGTGAATTCTGACCAGGATCCAGAAGGGTAGAAAGCCAGAGCCGGCGCTGAGCTTCACATGTTTACTTTATAGCCATCTCTTCTTCAAAGCAGCCCCATCCTCTGTCCTCCCCTAAAATAAGTGCCAGGGAAAAAGTAGCAGAGATTGGGGGGAGAACTGCTGCTAAATCCCAACAGAGGTTAAGAATATCGGGAAAGTTCTCCGAGGCTGTGCATGAAGAGCCCCGTGCACCGATCAGGATGCTGTGTGTAACAGTAAAATGCTTATAAGCGAATGATACATGTTCGGTGGCATTCTGAACTGCACTTGTCACTTTTTCTCCCTTTTCAGCTGTTTTAGTTCTGTTCTGAATCAGTAGCAATATATCAACAACATTTTTATTTAAAATTCACCAGAAGGAAACTTTAATGGTGCACATTTTAAAAGAGATATACTTGTTCTTGTAGATTCTAACTTTGCCCTTAAAAAAAAAGCAAAATAATAATTGTCCCAAACATCTGCTTTAAAAAATTTACCTCTGCCTGTGTAAACTATATTATGGTCTCTAGTTTCTGCCGTGGACTTCAACTTGCAGGAAGGCCACAGCCGTTGTGTTCCTGGGAGGATTGAGCCTGCTTGGCTCCATACCTCCTAAGTGTCCCCACTTGCCCCCGGAAATGCTTTACAGAGTCTCAAGGTAATTGATGAGATTAAGTTTTACATTTGCATGTTGCCCCTGTTATTAGTCCCCAGACAAATGGCCTATGTTTTTAAATCGACTGTATTTTTAAAGATAGAGACTACACTTTTATGACATTGGTTCATAGAACGCAAAGGAATGTCTAGCAGGAAGATCTGTACCAGAAGGGAGAGAGGAGGGGAAGATTTGGTTCTGTTCTGGAGGTGGATGTGTCTTCCACATGACTAACCCAAGAGGGAAGCAGAGAGAAAATGCACTAGAGACATCCATGGCCTGGCCAAGCAGGCGTGTGTTGACACGTACTCTGGCTGGAACTGGAACCTTACAGATATTCCAGGAGATCTCTTTAAACCTGCCAATCATACAGTCATACATTTGGTTTCGAAGATTCTGTAGTTGAACCAGTGACGAACCTAAGGATTTGATTTTTGGTATGTGGCTCCCAACCAGGAGGAAGTATCCCTAATACAGTCCCTAAGGGCAGGGACCAAGGAGAACAAGACAGAAAGGGGCACAAGGAAAGGTGGGGGACTAGACAGGTGAAGCAAAGAGAGCCCGACCTAAATTAAAAAAAAAAAAAAAGGAGACAAGAAAAGGTGAGAAAATTAAAAAAAAAAAAAAGAAAAGAAAAATCTGAGTTTAAACTCAACTCCTTTCAAATGAAGAAATGAGGTTGGTAATTTTAGCACTTGAGTGAGCCCCAGCCCCGGGAGAGGAGCACACTGCCTGGCTTTCATTGTTAACCCTACATTACAGGATTCTTTTTCAGAAAACTAAAAGCTGTTTGACTCAAAGCACAGTCTTTTGCACATGAGATTGCCCAGGTTGTGATGAGCCTGGAGACTTAATTACTTTCTCGCATCAATCGAAGGGGATCCTCCAGGTCAGGCTTATGGCATATTGATGGGAAGTAAAAGAAATCTTACACAAAATTAGCCTCCAGTGTGCTGGTTTCCTAGATACTCAGGAATACTTGATCTCTGTTCCTTTCTTTCATAATGTCTCACTACTCAAGAGCAGTGTATTTACTATGGATTCTGATGCCGAGTTGAGTCAGAGGGAGGGGAAAAAAAGAGTAATGAGTAGGGCTAAAGACTGGCTCACAATTACTTTGCTAAAATAATTTTCTGCAAAAAAAAAAAAAAATCCTATCTAAATAAGTGGCTATACTTTCTAAACTTAGGATGTTATTTAATTCAAATTTTATCCCCCCCTTCTTATAAAGAAAGCTGTGTTTGCAATTGTTTGTCTACAGTTTCAAATAGTCATTTGCCTCTTCTCTCTCTTGTTTTGTGTGTGTGTGTGTGTGTGTGTTCCTTGGGGTGAGTGCAGGCAATTGCTCAGTCATAAAAGTGATTTGTTTAGTAAAGGCTCATTTTATACTGTTTCTTTTTTTTATTTCACTAAATAGAGAATAAATGCGGAGCCCAAGAAATGCTTTTTATGCAGAAGTAATTAGGAAGTTCTCAGCACAAAACCTGAAGACAAAGGATGGTGCTGGGAAAGAATTCTGGTGGGAGGAGAATGAATGGGTTTTGATTTCACCAAGGGAAAACAGCCCGAGTCAGTGCCTTTGACCCTGCTGTGTCTCCATCCCTTTCCCTCCTCCTTGGCCTCATGCAGCCTGGACAGCTCGTGCAGCCATTCTCTATATTCTGAAGGCAAAAGCGGCATGTCAAGGCCTTGTCATCTCTGGTCAGTAGGGTAGTTTGTCAGGAGAGTTTTCAACTATAAAAGCATCAGTAACTCATCAGAATATTTGTTGTTTCTTTTTGACAAAAGAGGCAAGTGTCTGTCAAGAAAAATCTGGGGTTTTCCTTGCCTTCCCCGAGGACTTGGAGGCCGTCTTGAATAGCCCTGGACTCCAGAAACCTCGTGTGCAAAATAGATGCATTGATTCCTGTAGAATCTTGTTATTTGTGACATGCAACAGTGTAAGTCAACATGACTTCGCCTATTTGTAACCATGTGTGAAACAGAACGTGCAGCTTTCATTAGGGAAGCACGCATTCTGTGCCCAGGCTTTCACAGAGGTCTCCCCAGAAACCCACAGCAGCACCATACACACCCAGTAATTCCGGCCCGCTTACCGGGAAGCCCTGGGAATGGTAAAATATCGATGTATTCATTGGATGGTCCAAAACAATTTTATGAAGCTAAAAAGAAAAATGCACACTCATGCTTATAAACAAACAAATCAGTTGCTTAAGGGTTATAAGAAATTTAAATGCAAATAGTACTTCGTAATGATCCCCCAGAGACTGACGTTGTAGTCAATTTCTTGAGAATGCATCACTGTAAACTTAGTCTTTGCCACCGGTTTCCTTAGTAACTGAAACAACATATTGTTCAGGACATAAAATAATATCCTGTTTCAGCCACTGAAAATCTTGAACTAAAATGTAATTGATTTTGCATGAGGCACAGGATTATCGTGTCCTCCCCGTTCCGATGCCGTATTACAGCACAAAATGAATGTACTTGGAAATGTTGTTTCAATCCAGCCATTTTGTTTCTAATCATCTCTTTGTGAGAATACGAAAATTGCTAACAGTGTGGAATGCTATCTCTTTAAGAGGAACAGATTATTCGATCGAATTATATAAGTGATGTATAATTCCTAAACGTGCTGAGATAATGTGTTTCTCTTCTCTCACACGCAGAAAGCAGCATAATACGAAAGTATACATATTACTGTTAAATAATAGTGATGCTTATGTTCCAAGATCCGTATCTAATTCACTGCATACCCATGTGTATATTTATAAAGTATGCATACAGAGGAGAGCATGGTAACCAGTATAATTTTGCAATGTGATATCAGGACAAAGAGTCAGAAAAAATTCTGTTTTAATTTAGTTTCTGCAGCTGGCCTGCTATCCTGCCTTAGGCAAATTACTAGATCTCTAGTGTCTCAATATCCTTATCTATAAAATGGGAATAATAATACCTGCATCGCAGGGGTGTTATAGGGATAATTACTCGATGTGTGCTAAGAGCCTTGAAGATACAATATGCTAAATCTTATGATTGTTTTAAACCACATATGTAGCAGTATGTTTAAGGCATAAAATTAGAGAGTGGTTTAATGAGCTTAGAAAATTGGAGGCCCCTGGTTTAGGAGAGGAGAGTCTGGAGACTCAGCACAGCTCTGTTTTACTGTTTTTGCAAATAGCATTTCCTGGAATGATATGGCAAGAGCAGAACTATGGAGTGATTGATTTCTGATGATATTCTTCCTAGAAATACTGTGTTCCCAAGGAAGTGATAATATCATACTCTGGGCACCTCTGCTGTAGTGAACTTCATATGTAGATTCCCAATCCACTGGGAAACCCACTTCCGTCCTAACTGCTCTGTGGGAGATTTAGGGCCCCATGGAGATTTCCCAGATGGAACCACTGCCTACCATAATACCTTGTTAACTTCCTTGCCCGCGGAGGGTCAGTCTCTCATAACACTAGCCACGGACAGCCTTCTTATGAAGTAGCAGCTTGTCAAAGGAAACAGCCTGGATATTAGGGGTGTTTTATTAATTCATTCACTCGTTCAATAAAGACTGAAGGTCTACAATGAACTAGCTAGTATTTTAGGCATACGGGATTGTAAAGAAAGGTAAGACATGGTGCCCACCCCTCGGTCGTGGTTTCCTAATGCAGCAGAAGGGCAGGTGCCATGTGCACACCTTGCAGAATAATGTGGTAAGTGTGAGGACCATAAACACTGTACACAGAGCTCTAATTAGTTCAAGAGGGGCTAAGGTGGTCACAGATAAATTCCAGGAGAATTTGAACTTGGGGCCTCACGAAATAGGAATGATTCTGTTTTAGTTTTTGCAGTTTTTGGCTGGGACTGGGTTTGAACCTGCCACCTCCAGCATATGGGGCAGGCACCCTACTCCTTTGAGCCACAGGTGCCACCCCAAAGATTCTGAAAGATCATCAGAAAGAGGGTGAAAAGGCTCGGCGCCTATAGCTCAACCGGCTAAGGCGCCAGCCACCTACACCTAAGGTGGCGGGTTCGAATCCCCAGCCCGGACACGCCAAACAACAATGATGGCTGCAACCAAAAAAAAAAAAAAAAGCCAGGCATTGTGGCGGGCGCCTGTGGTTCCAGAAAGAGGGTGAAAAGTAAAGGTTCTGTAAGACACAACACATAACTACTATGTTTTGAGAAGAAAAAGGAAATGAAAAGTTCGACCAGTCGCACACAATCCAACTTGGTAAGACCATCAGGTATGTGAAGGAGAATAGCAGGAGGTAAAGGTGGGACTCTAACTTTGGATAGAATCATTTCTCATGGTTTATAATGATACATTAATTTATTAATTGATTAATGTTGGTTTAGCCCTCCCTCCTTTATGCCCACTACCAATAGGTACCGTGGCTGGTTATGCTTACTACATCATTGCCAGTTCATTAAACACCTGTGGAATGAAAGAGGAAATGGTCAGACCATAAAAGGACTTAATATCCACTAAGGAGCATGGATTTGTCCAGTGGCCAACAGTGAGTTCCTGCTTCTCCTTCTAGAAGAACAGAAATGAAATACAGAGAGAAGTGTAGCCTACAAACAGAAGAACCTGTCAGGAAGCTTTTAAATTTGTCAAGGGGTGGATTATAGAGCTATCAACCAGGGTGGTGATAACATGATGGAAGGAGGTATTATTGTGTAGACATGATGCCAAGCCGTGTCACTGTACTTCATGGCGGCAGTGCTGCCAGAAGAAATCAGGTCCTCCTGGGTGGGAACGGACCTAGTGGGATAAGTGGAGACGTTAAGTGACAGACATGTTGAGTCTGAGACGCGGTTAGAGCTCTCCAGTGGAGGTGTCTAATAGATGTCTGAAAATAGGAGGCTGAACCAGAAGAAAGGTTAGAAATGAAGACAGACTTTTCAATGCTGTCGATACAGACAAAGTCTTGAAAACGATGGGGTCATTGAGAGAGGGAGCCTGAAGAGAGAGGAAAAGATAAAGAACACAAAAAGATTAACATTTAAAAGATGGGCTGAGAAACAGAACCGGGTAAAAGAAATTTGAAGCGCTATCTTTTAGAAGGATGGGAATAGAACTGGGCATATATGTTAAAAGGCAGAGATTTTTCAGAAAGAATGGGCTGATACCAAAGGTACAAGTGGGAGACTTGGGGAAAGTCATTGAATTTGACTATTTAAAATTTACTATTGATGTTCAAAGGTTTCATTTGAGCCATTGGTACTGAAGCCTGATATTACGGGATTAAGAGCTGAATGAATGAGTGAAGAAGTGAATGAAATAATTGTAAACTAATCTTTTCAGGGGCTAGCCATGACACCTGTAGAAAAATAGAGAAATAGTCTGAGAGCTGTCAGTAGAGAATATTGCAAGTTTATCAACTATTAACATTGCTGCCTTGGTTGTTCGATAACTGTGCATTTATTTCCAATACGGAAATATGTGGCTGTTCAGTTTGGCTGCTTGGAATCCTATAACAACCTCAAGTTCATGATCTTGTTTTTGATAGATAAAAGGTCTTTCACAAATTCTCTGGTATCCTTGTTCAAAATGGAAGAATGTTCAAAGAACTGCAGTTCTAACTCCAGAACCAATGTTTATGTTCTCACAAAATGATAATATAAAATAAAAAGAAAGGATAATCTAGCTACCAAAGCATATGTCCGATAATAAATGAAACCTGCCATTAAATTTTCCAACAAAAAAGTAACTTCATATAATTTTCGAGATTGTTGTGTTATAATTGAAAGTCACATTCTGATCACATTTCAATATCTTGTACATTTTCATACTGTTGGGTGACAATTCTATATGGGTCTGTCTTGTTTTTGCACCCAAGGGCAGGCTTGCTTTCAGCAATGAAAGATAGAGATAGTATCTATCATTGGAACAGAGTGTGAGCACACTTACTGATCATTCTCCTGTAATACCACCTGCTGGCCGCGTAGGTAATGTTTGACCTTCATCTTGTTGTCCTGAGGGAGTTGGGGCTCAGAGAACCCATGTAAAAAGGGTGATCCTCTTTGACTATGGGTTTTGCTGGGAGTAATACACTGTCTTTGTCTCTGATCCAGATGTCTCATATCTTCCACTCAAACTCATGAAACTGTATAGACTAATTTTGTCAGCTTCTGAGAAAGTAAATCTCAGACTTTCGCAGTTGTTGTGTATCTATTATTAACATTAACAAATTCAAAAAGTTAAAACATTGTAACCTGTATTGAGTACCTAATATGCAAGACATAATGTTAAAACGGTAAATATTCTCATACATTCAACAAATATTTAAGTTGTATCTGTAATAAATCAATGAGTACACAGCCTTAGGAAGTAGTGAACAAAAGTGCGTGAGTCTTTCCCTCCCCAGAGTTGAGGATCTGTTTAATCCCTACAACAGCCCTGCAGAGAAGGACTACCACTATTTTAGAACTAAGAAAATTGGAGGTGGGCAAGTTTGCATAACTTACTCAAGGTCACACCAGTCCTTGGTTGGAGCAGAATTAAAACTGTGTCTGGACTGAAAAAGTCAGTATTATTTTCACCATATCGTGTAGTACATAACTTATAATTTTATTTTATTCCTTATCTTTGGGTAAATACATTAATTTAAAGTTATATTTTGTAGATCCCCATTGCATATGTCACTTGGATAATATCTAATGAAATGATTTTGAAAGTGAAACAGTGAAATAACCTTTCTAGTAACCTATATAGTTAAAATGAGCTTTTGTGTTGAACAGCCCTGTCAAAATATTTCCTCTGCTTTCCCTTCAGCCGTGTTGTGATAAATTGGAAGTTCAAACTAGACTGTTTTTTTAACTCCTCTTTTCTTTGATATCTCGAATCGGCATTGTAAACTCTGGATTCTTTTTTTAATTTAGTATTAGTATTTTAATTAGTATCGTATATATTATGTTGATGCTTGGAAATAAAGATTGTTGTTGAGCAGTTTGATAGGAAGTTCCAAAGTCTGGGTAGCACTTGACGTTGTTCATTTGTAATAAACATGTTTGCCGTTGTTTATTTTTGGATGTGTCAGAGGCTGCAAAAGGAGAGCCAGTATCGTGTGGTCAAAAGGCTCTGAAGTAAGAGTCTTGCATTGTAGATTGCTGGCCCCATTGCTTACTCAGTTTGTGATTTGAGCAAAGTACTTTTCTATTCCTCAGTTTTCTTTTCTGGAAAGCTGAATAATAGTAACACCTATGGTTCAGGTTATGTGGCCTAATCGATTGTATGAACTCAGTGCACTTAGCACAGTGCCTGTCACATAGTGTACAATAAATGACATCACGCTGGGGACTCACTAAATAAATGTCTCCGTTCGCTCCATATTTCTTTAAGTTATAATTATTCGAAGTAACTTGGCTCTGAACTCTGAGCTCGACTACAATGGCCCTTGACTTCTGACTATTTCTAAGCACAGTGCAGGCAAGTCCGTTTAAGAATGATGATACCTGACTCACAAAAGTGTCATCAGCTTCCGCAGCGAGCAAGGTGAGTGGTCTGAAAGAGGATAAAGAATCAGAAATCTTGTCTCCTATTCCCAGCTCCATTACTGAGCTGCTAGGGCAGAATAAATAAATCACAAATAAATAAATAAACAAGTCACTTAACCTTTATGCATTTCGGCTTCAGCAAAATGAGAGTGCTAAGCCCTTCCTATCGTAGGCCTTGGAAATCCTCGGTTGAAAGATGTTACAGGAGTGGCAAGTGTTATTAACTTTCTAATATTTCAGCCTTTCTTACGCACACTCTGAATGTTTGCTTTTCATCTGGGGAATTAAATACTTCTTTAACATTGATATGTGGTAACTGCAGGAATTAGTGAAATTCACCAGCTCCTCAGATAAAATCAGAGGACAAGGGAGTCAGGCAGTTAATTATGTGAAAGAATAGATTAGGGGAGGGAAGGACAGCTTCAACAGACATCTCCTGATTGTGGTCCCAAGTTCAGGGTTACCACTTTGGAAGGTAAAAGGGAGGGTGGAGGTTACGGAGATAAAAGCAGAACAGCGCGTCTGTATTTCCCATCCATGCCTTCCCTGCACACCGCCCGGACTTCTTCCAGACTCTCCCTTCCTTTCCCTCATGCAGTGTGGAACCACTTCAATCAGATTCAAGCTGCTCTGTTTTGTATTTCCTAAGTAATCGCTGTTACTTGATACATCTCAAAAACCTATTTTATTTCAAAAACCATAGCCTTTGTCTATTGATTTCTTCCCTTTATTATTTGTTAACACATCTTTAAAAGTGTAAACATTTCATTATGTATATACCTATGTGTACATAGACACATAGACACACGTATATATATTTTTGTTGTTTGTAAGTCTTTAGGGAGTTAAGCAAACCCTTAATATTTCGTTATTAATCACCCATTATTGTTCTTATTGTCTTAATTATTTTTAAATGACAAACATTTGTGAATTTTTGATAAATTATTGAAATACGTCAAGCATTACCAGTTTTGCTCCTGTCCGTAAAGCAGACGAACAAAGACTCACGGTTTGTTGGCCAAATGAGATTTGCTACACTCCTCATAAATCTTTTATTTAATGTGTTTTTGGAGGAAATCAATATTACGTTGGTGTTAAATACGGATAAAATATAGCGCACGATACGTTTTACAGAATGAGCTTTCCTCGAAGTGCTTTTATGTCACGTTTTTATTTGAATGTGGGATTATATTTTTATGTATATGTGAACGTGTCATTTCCTTGAAATGTGCAAACTCCATCCGATTGGTTTGTTTCATGCACATATATATGTGTGTATACAGACAAGCAGACAGAGATATGAGGGATAATATACAGATACATGTCTTTTCCACCTTTTTTTCTTTACTGTTTGTTCCACCTGAATTTTTGTTGTGCAAAAGGTCTCTAAGGAAACGCTGCCAGCCTGTCAATACACATTTAGGTATTGTACACGTATTAATATTCTTTGATAGAAATCTTATAGTACTCATGAATTAAATACTCTTTTCTTTAAGCCATATAAATATAATGATTAACAATCTGCTGTATTCACTATTCAGGAGATGAGACGTAGCGTTTTTCTAATTACAGAGACCAGTGTGGGAGGATATAACTGCAAAAGAGATTAAGCCATTTGTATTTATTCAGTGTTGTTTTATAGCATTAACTAGGAAACTCAGTCCTGCTATCTTGAATGCTGAGGAATTTGATTATGAGAGCAGCAGACGCTGCCAATCTTGGCTTGAGACAGCAGACTCCGGCTAATTGTCTATCAGCAGTGATTTAGCCGTATCATCCTTCCACAGTCTTGCTATTGATGGGAGCATTTAAAATCTGATGAAAATTACTGTTTAATAATCAGGACTTGGAAAATCCACCTGGCAGATGCCTTTCCTCTCTCTCTCTTTCTTTTTTTTCTTCCCCCATTCATTGTTAAGGAAGTGGAAAAGAAAAGTCGAATTTCCAAAACTTAAAATGTAGACTGTCTTTAAAAGAAAGAATATTTTAAAATCCGATTTCACAAATACGTGATCAAAGACAGGGTTGCATTTTGCCTCTGCTGTTGTCCTTTGGCTTTGTTGCTGTATTTTGCAGTTTCCACGGACAGCGTCTAGTGCACACATTGCATCCAACTTGTACAGTTGGGAATGGTGTGTCAGTTGCCTTTGCCACGGCAGAAGCTGTCTGGGTGACCCTTCCACTTCCCACTGTGGCTGGGTCCTGCTGCGTAACACTTGGTGGACGTAGTACTTTAGAAAACCAAGCACTGATATAGCTAATACTACATATGTTCCATGAATTTAAATATAATTCAGACATGTTTTTTAAAAGATGATTCGTGCAGCAGAACTACTATTACTTAGGACAAATCTAATGTGTGCTTTAAAAAGTGTGTTTTATTATCTGTTTAAGAGGAAAAATATTTCACATCTAAAAGAGAGGATTAAGACCCTCCCAAATAGTATACAATAAATAAGGGTGTGTGGGTAAGCGGAGAAGGAGATCAATCGCCCCCTGGTTGCCAGGTTTGATGAAGCAGATGTTTAATAAGTTAGGACATGTACATTCACTCACCACTCAAGTGAGCTTTGCTGCGAGTTTCCCTAAGATTAGTATGGCATTTCTGTAAGTTGACAGTTCAATGCACAGAAGGAGTCACTTAAATGGTTCTCCATTTTTCCCTGAAGCAAAATTTGCAATGAGCATATGTAACAGGCTGTACTCCTGCGTGAATACCAATTGGTGTCATTAGGTGCCTGAAGTCTCGGGTTGCATTTTCAAGGCCTGATTTTCAACTGGAGCAGATTCATGCATGCCAGTGTCAGATCTTCACCGTGGGTTTCATAGTTTGATATTGTCTAAGTGATTGGCTTTGTTCCGGGAACTTCCCTAAGTATTTTCATCTAATTGGAGAAAAGAATGGTACTAACGGTTTGGTGGGTTCCCCCAACCCCCAGCTGCCAACTGGACTTCTGAGAATCTCTGGTAGACGACAGTGAAGGATCAGTAGAAGCTGCGGTGCAGAAAGGAGGTGGGAACAAAGACGGTAGATTCTAACACTTTAGTCAGATATTCAAAGGACTCTGACTAGAATGAATGCTTTCCAGTAACAAAGCATCAACCCAGGTGTTCCTGAGCTCATCAACTTTTTGTTTCCATCCCATATGTCAGCGGGCAATATTCTGCACCCTCCAAAGAATGACAATGAAATAAGTTTCGAGTGAGAAGGTTTGAATTTGAGCCCCTAACTTACTGTTGTGTAGATAATGAATCCTTAGACCAGTCACTTCCCTTATCTTAAACCTGATTTTTCTTATTTCTATGCAATAATATATCCTATATTTCCGTGCAGTACTACATTTAAAAATACAATCTAAAAGGTAAAGTGATATCTAACTATAAACTATTAGAATTATTATGTTATTATCTGGTCCCTGAGAAGCCCCGTTAGAGTTTCTTTTTTTTTTAAATTTTCCCTAATATATTTTAATTGCTTCTATAATTTCCTCTTTACTTGTACATTCAAAGTACAAGAAGTTAATCTTTGATCAAATGACTCCTCAGTATATAAAAAATATAATTGAGAGATTTTAGAATTGGGGAAATTAAATTCTTTGGCTACTGAAAATATATAAAAATAGATGGACATGTAACTTAGAAGAAGAAATTGTGCTTAGTGTTTCACGAAGAATAGCCATTTTAGCTTGTCTTGTGATACCTTTGAATCTTTTTTTCCAATAAGTGTAGAATTCAGAGGATGCTATTCCTTCGGATTACAACTCTGGTTGGGAAAGATCCAATTTGCTGTTTAGTTATCCTTAGATCAAATAAATGCCTCAGTTGGAACACTCTTGAACCTTGTTAGCTCATAGGCAATTGCGGAGTTTACCACCAATCGTCCACACCCAGTCCAAGGGCAGGAGATGCCTTGTCCTTCTCAACCTTTTGCTGAAGATTTATTTTGTTTTTTAGGAGGTGGATAAGATCAATGACTGAGTTCTATGATATTAGCCTTGGCTTAACATTATATATAATATATACACATTTTTCCCTCCTTCGAAGCTTGTAGAATGTGAATTTCTGAATTTCTCCAATTTTGTGCCCCAACATTTCTTTCCGTGCCATTGGTTGTCGTAAATATGTATTTTACAAGTGCAACAGAGTGCTATTACTGTGGTTCTTGTTATTAATTACTTATTGACCAAACATCTCACTCTAGAAGATGAGATGCAAGACTTACAACTGTCCATTAGAAAATAAGGGGTAGTAATGGAACGTGTTGAGAATTCTTTGCTTCTTTCCATTTAAGGCCAGTTGGGTTACTTTGAGGAAACTCCCTTTCCACGATCATTTTCCTCATCCTTACTACTTAGTAATCCAGCAAAGAGTTGAAGTTCATTGTCTATTTAAATTTTAAACTAAGATTGTCTTACTATTTGTCACAAACAGTGAAAACAGGAGAATTTGAATAGTGTTAAGATTGCTATATCTTAAAATCTGTCCATGAGCAAAAAACTTGGACCAGTAAAACGTTAATTATGCAACTTGATTACAATGGATACACATTAGTTATTATGAGATGAATTGGACATCAGCGGGAGCTGGGATAACTGATGTCAGATGAACGTGGAAACTCCCTAGGATGAGCTCAGTCCCAGATGAAGTGGTGCCTGGACACATGCAAAGGCTGCTTTGATGCAGGTGCTCAGCCCTGGTGAAGGCCGGTTAATTCCTAAAGTTGATATTAAGTCAGTGGGGGGAAAACCTATAAAGATCCTTTTACCAAAGTTTGAACGGAAGGAAGCTATTCTCTCTCCTTAAGGTGTGGAGACAGTCATTTCCTCGGGTGGATATTTTGCTATCCATTAAAGGGTCCATTGAGTCTCACATCTCCAACCTTCCTCCTCCTGTAATTGTTTCATATCCCACGATACAGAGTGTAATTTGTTCCTTTGTGTTTTTATTGTCTTCCCTTCGTACAAAAGCAGACACACACGCGTTTTCGACGCTCTTGTTTCATTACATGCCAAATTAGCAGCACTGTCACTGGTCTGGTTTTGATATTTCATTAATTCCAGGAATAACAGGGAGTGGCAAAGAGGCACCAAAATGCCAGGGCGAAGCCAAATCTGTCTCCTGCTTTTGATTTCAACATCTGAGCCATTATTTGTGGAAGGAAATAATGCGGCCAAAGAATTAAAGTGCATTGGCTATTTCAACCTCTGTTGAATTGAAACTGGAGATTTTAAGTCTTTATTTATATAGTCCCACTTACAAAGTCCTGGTTGATTCACTGCCACAGATTTTTGTTCCTAGGCTTACAGTTACAGCAGACAAATGGACAGAGGAGATACATAGATATGGACCACAGACTCTCCAATGATTATTTTTATATTCAGAATTAAGGGATCCCTGCGGGTGGAAGAATTGACAGTCTGCTTTTCTGATCTTTTGATTTAGCATAAGTACAAAACTAACTTTTGTGTTGTTTCATGTAAGCGTGTTAGTCTTTTCAAACTTAGTTTGAAAATGGTTCATGAAGAATGTCAAAGGTAGCTCAAGAAATAATCAGAATTGAAGAAAATATGGATCAATTAGATCAAGTAGACCATCTTCCCTACAAAAAAAAAAAACAACATTAACAACCAGAAACAATATTCATCATTATCCCAATTCTTTCAAAATCGGTCCTGCGATTATCCTCAAAGCCTTTTTCTCAGTTTTTTAAATGAACTTTTGAATTTGCCATTGACTGTCAGACTATCCCACCTTTCCAAGATCTTAGTGTCACTTTGTAGAATAGTGTTGTCTGGCTCTGCTGTTGTCTGGGAACTCAGCTTACTGCATTTTGTTGATTGTTCCACTTTTTCATGGTTCTGTCTTTTTACTCAGGTCTCACATCCTATTACAACTTCCAGAGACTACCTAGTAGTATTGTTTTTTCTTTTTTTGTTGTTGGCTTTTTTTTGTTTTTTTAAGGATACAGTTGGGTTTCAACAGATAATAATAAAAAGCATTTCACTGCTAGTACTTGGCAACATTTTGCTATACACAGACATTACAATAGTGATTTGTTAGAAAAAGAGTTGGTCTTGAGTTTCTGCAATTATTCCACCATGACCTTCGTCTTTTCTTAACAATAAAACATACATGTTTATTCACACCTCTCTACATAATTGAATCCTCTCACATTTTCACTTACGTCCCTGTACTGCCAAAAACATTCCATGATATTCTTTTATCCTTAACTCATGACCATGTACTTCTGACCTTCCTTGCTTCACATCTTTACCTCTTTCTTAGGAAAAAAAGGAATCCTTTGTTGAAAGCTGCTGCTGTTCTAAGAGTTAGCTCCCTCCACCTGGGAAGTCCCCATTAAAAAAACCCTCTGCATTGCCTACAGGCTGCCAATTAGTCCTCCACCATAGCTGGGGCTGCTTTTATAGAGGGACTTTTTTTGGTTATCCATTGTGTTAACTCGCGTGTTAACATTATAGGAATTTGACCTATAAATTTCTAAAACTTCACTGCACAAAAAGAAATCATAATCTATTTCCTATTATGAAACAGATCTACTTAAAAGGAATATGTCTTATTCCAATGTATAGAACACCTCACTTGTCCAATGTACTCGATGGAATACGTTTCTCCCGTGAGTAAATTTTCTAGATTAATCAAGGCACTAGTTGTATTCCCTTTTTTGGTATATACATTTTGAGTAAAATGCTGTTAAGTGTCTGGCATGGTTTTTGTAACTTAGCAAACAGCCTATGCGGGCAAAGGGATTTAACATTTTCTGAATGACTCGGTCTTCATTATTAAAATCAATTGTTCTGTTCTATATTATCCCTGCAGCTTCTGACCTGTGTGCTCTTGTCTCCAACGCTCACAGACAATTGAGGGTTTATCGTTTGATTGTGTTTTATTGTTCTCCTGTGTCAGCTTTCCCCAGCGCTCACTTCACTCACATCACGGCTAAAAATGACTGAAGATGTCCTGGAAAATTTGGTGCCAGCCACCAGGCTGGGATTCACAGTTTGGGAGCACGTAGAGTCCCCCTTCCTCATTATCCTCATCTCATCCGCCTTTGGCTCCATTTTGTCCGGCTGCTTCTGTCTTTGTTCCATTCAGGGGGATCTGCTGTGGGGGCAGGGACAGAGTGAGTTGTGACACGGCGTGAACCACGCCAAGCCACCGACAACACAGTTCCTCTGTCTGGGGCCAAAGAAAGGACGGCTGACAGATGTGGTTCCTGCCTGGCTCCGCACCAGGAGAAAAGATCTGAGTGTGAATATATTTTCCTAGAAACTTAGGAAGTTACCCCCCATACAGTGGCCTCTCCCAGAGAATATAAGGCCCGTGAGGACAGAAGCTGTGTCTTTTCAGGAGCTGTTAGATGGCGTTTGTGGGTGACTGGCTGGCTGGCTGTCACGATGGCAGGAGGAGAGAAGAAAGGCAGCGTTGGCAGGGAGTGAGGCCGACTGGCAAACGTCCCTTTGGTACAAAATGAGACCTGAGCTCCTCGCTGCCTGTACAAGCTGGTGCAAAAGTCCTGAAGACAGTTTACAACCAACCGCTCTCTGCATTGCATGGGAGAGAGGAGCACATCAAGGTCACTTTCTCCACTTTTTGAAGGGGAAAAATACAAAAGCCTATATAAAATATGGATAAAGTGTCAATGACGCCGAGTTTTTCTATATGTGCCACGGTAATGGGAGGCATATCGCTCGATTGCTTTTTTTTTTCTTTTTAAAACACAACTGGGTCTGATATTTCGGCAGCATTTTTTTTTCTTCTTCTTCTTGTTCGGCTTCTCCCCCCTTCACTCCTCTCACCCCCCCGAACAAAGACAGCGCCTTCAAACTCTTTCCATTGCAAGGCTGGAAATCCTGCCAGGTAAAGAAAAAAAAAATGTTATTGAAAACCTTTCTCCCCTTATAGGCCCGTTTTGACAGGAAATCTTTGAGAGGCAGCGGCAATGAAGTGCCCAGAGATTTCATCTGTCTTCTTTTGCTTCAGGAAATGCTGAGCACAAGGCTCCCTATTAGGCAAATAGCAGGAGCACCAAATCCCCTTAACAATCGTCTCCGCCGGCTCCCGGGTTGACAGCTCTCCCTGTCCTAGGCTGTCAGGCAGGCCCTGGAACTGAGGATCAGATTACTGGGACCAGAGAAAAACTTTCTGACAGTACTTTCTAAAAAATATGCTATCACCTCTGTTTGCAGATTATTTGGCGCCTTCAATTTTGCTCGGGCTAATCAAAATAAAATCTATTATACCAGGAAGGCATTAATGTGCAGTATTTTTGATTTTTCTTTTTTTTTCTCCGTGGTTTTGACATAAAGTTCCTGTCTGGGTGTTTTCCCCTGTCATCCTGTGTGACTGGTTAAATTTTAGAAGTCATTACCTGCTAAATTATAATATCCAGTAGGGCGATAGCGGGGTTTTTTTTTTTTTCTCTTTGACAGATGCCAAATCTAAATTTCAAATAGTCCTTTCAAAAAATCAAAATGCCAGCTTGTAGCAGTACCACGGAAGTCTAAGCAGATGTAATTTAAAAAAAAAAATTAGAATTACGTAAAATGGATAAAGTTCACAGTGGAAGTTAAAACTTCTTTTTATAATATTAGGCAGACATATGTTAGCTTAGGTTTGTTTTTGCTTTTTCTATTATTTAAGAACTATATTTAACTACCACGTTGTAGACACTGCCAAAATAACAAGAAAAGCCTGAATTCAGAAGTACAAATAAATCTGTGAGCACAAAAGTGTGATAGAAAGTAGAATTTATGAATATCCTGTGTTGTGTGAATTAATCATATTGTGTATTTAAGCATCAGTTAAATAACAGCCTATGTCTCTTAAAATGGAAGCAAGAGAAAAGGGGGGTATAATTTCTAAAACATTCCTCAAAGCAAATTATATGGTAGTGACATCATTCTTGGAATACCTGTGATGAGAAAAGTTATAAAAGGAATGATTGCAGCTGTTTTATGGTAGAGTCGATAAAATTCATATCATCTATGCTTTTATTTTGGCAATTAATATTCAAAAACAATAATCAGAACAACAGAGGCAGGGGGATAAATGTGTACAAAATTTTGACAGCAAACTACTCAAAGAGCCTTCTAAACGAGATTTCACACTCTAGTCCTGTTGTCTGTAAGTCCTGCCACCAAATGGCTGTCCCTGAGTGATGGATATTCTTGAAACATGAAAGGTATTAAGTTGCTCTTCTATATAAAACCCTTTCACAACCTCTGATGCAGGGTGGTGCCTGTGGCTCAAGGAGTAGGGCGCCGGCCCCAGATACCGGAGGTGGTGGGTTCAAACCTGGCCCCTGCCAAAAACTACAAAACAAATGAACAAAAATTTCTGATGCATAAAGCTACTGTCCACATTCTTCAGGATGGCTTGTAGGATTCTCCTTTATGTAGCCCCTGCCTCTCTCTGGGGTTACATATCTCCATTATCATGGTTTATTCACTAGAGTTTATCACATGCATTCTAAGGCACTGGCACTTTTTGGCTCCAGGGACTGGGATCATAAAAGACAGTTTTCCATAGACCAGGGTGGGGAGGAGTAGGGGCAGGGGAACCACTGATTCTCATAATTAGTGCACTCTAGACCCCTCGCCCGCACAGTTAAAAGTAGGGTTTCCTCTCCTATGAGAATCTAACGCCTCCCTTGATGGGACAGGAGGCGGAGCTCAGGCTGTGACCCCAGTGATGGGGCAGCAGTGTAGATGAAGCCCCCCTTTCTCACCCGTGGGCCTTTCTCATCAGCGCCTCTTTCTTGTCTGAGTTAGTGCTATGACGTTTGCAAAGTGATTATTTTTTCTGATTGGGTCCATCACGTGCTATATTCATTGGTGACGTCACTGGAAGGACAGCTTTTTCTTCTGTCCACTTATTTATCCATGGATTTCCATGTCACTCTGGGAATTCATGTTCATTTCTATCAATATTTATTTTAATTTTTAAACTTCTTAGGTCTGGCCAGTGGAAACCCCTTCAAGCAGATTTCTTTTGTCCCTTTGATTTGCTTCCAAAATTCTTTCATTCTTTGAGTATTGCGTTACTTATTTACATATTTCAATTACTTCCAGGCACTGACTGTATTTTTCCAAATTCAGTCATGGAATCTACCGCTTTTCCAGGAGCCCTGGTTCGTTATACTGAAGAGTTGTACTTTAATTAAAAACCAAGGTTTGGGTGCTGGACGAACTCATTGTTACCGGAGTGTTGGTATATATAGACCTCTTACTGACAGAGCTGTGGACTATATGCATGTACGAATAATTAATCCACACCCACACATGCATATATCTTTATGTTTTTGCATACCTGTCATCTATGATCTATCTATTAAACTATCTTAAAAACCATGAGCAAGTGCCCATAGCTCCAATTGCATCTGACACCCCAGGGTTTATTTCAGCTTCCCTAATTTCCATATTTGCACATTCCTTCTCCTTCAGTTAGAAATCTCTCATTACGCCCAGTTCATCTGCTTATTGACCTAATTCTCTCACTGTAGCCAGTCACCAGCCTGCACCCACCTGCAGTCACTTACTGTACTTACTGCTGTGCTCCAGCACATCAGCTGCCATTATTAATAGGTTCTGGGATGTCCCTGCCCTCCTGTCCAACAAGCTGTCCTTATGTGAACCTTGTGCAAATTATCATCACAGTCCACCATGAGAAATCCTGACTGGCTGCTCCAAGACTCCATTCTTCCACAGGTAGCAATCACTGCCTTTGCTAATGTCTTTAGAGGAGAAAGGAAGGCAGATAGGCTGCAATCTCCTACATCTAATCCTTTCTGCTTGATATGCCTAGAACAGTTTCTATTTCCTCAACTAAAAGGTAATCATTACACTTTGATATATAAACGTCAAAGCACAAATAAAATTCTGTTGGATTATTTTATATACCAAGTAAATAAAATAATACATAGAAGTCAAAATTTTAAAAATTGCATAAGTGAAAATAAAAATTATGAGTAAATTTTCAACCTGAAATTGGGAAATTTAAAAAATTTTAAAGTTAAAAGAATAACTGACTATGTGTATGGCTAGTAATAACTGAGAAGATGTTTAAAACAGTGTGTTGTAGATTAACAAGTATGTATTTTTCAGTTACAGTAGTTAATTGAAGCTTAGAATTTTGTCCTGCTGGTCTGATTCAAGGTCAGAGTTATAGAGAACATTTCAGACTATTTCGTCTGTTAAAGGTATATCAAAAATAACAAGGGTTAGACAATATGAAGCAACACATTTTAGTCTATTATTTTACTGAATACATTCATCCCTTGAAAGAAGGTTGAGTTTTATTCTTATTTTAAGGTAATGACATCTAGGATAAAAGTTTCTGCAAGGAAAGGAAAGTGACTACATTAGGGAGGTTATTCATGGTCTGCACGTCAGGATGGAATTTAACTAGCTGGGGCACAAGCCGTGTGATGTGTGAAGGAAAGCCTTTTCTCTGTCCTGCACTTAGAACCTTCTATCTGTTCATCTTGTGCCACATGACAGGTGAGAAATGTCATGTGAGCAAAAAACAAACTCCTGCTTTGAAATATTTTAAGAAAGTGAAGTGGGTTCCTCTAAAATATTTGCTCCCAAGGAAAAGACTCCTGGCAGTGTCTTCATTTCTTTCCCCATCGTTTTAAAATCATGGTGATTTTAGGTGATGTCATTAGAAGAAAATCTGTGCTCCGTGTGGATGGTCATTGAAAAAAAATTCTTGCCCTTTGTAAAATGAAACCTGAAAATGAATAAAAGCATCAGAAGTACTGTTAGCATTTTCAGTTCTAGCATGCATATGAGTCAAATAATTAGAAAATTCTTGACTTATATGTACCATCTATTCATTTGTGTATTTAAACTTCAGTATTATTTCACTTGTTGCTAAATCCCACCTTGCACATAAAGTAAAATGAAAAAAAAAAATCAGGGTCAAATTTCAGCTGATATAATTTCAAGGGCTTAGAAAGTATACGAAGTAAATAAATAGGCGGAGGAAATCTGTGTTCTTCAATTCAGTAAGTACTCACTGGTAGATTATTCTGGATTGCTCATGGTTAAGATAGTTATGAATTAATCTGAATGTAGTATAGTCCTGTGCCACAAACTGTTTCCAGTCGATTATTAGAGCTGTGGGAGCAGGATTTTATACAAATCAGCCTAACATAAACTAGCAGCTTTCTAAGTTCCCTCTCCGAGGCAAGGAAAGTTGTATTTCCTCTCTCATTGTTTTCCGACCTTGAGACTTCGGCCGGCACCTTGGTATATAGAATACATATGGTCATTGTGAAATAATTTCAGGCAACAAAAAAGAACCATAAAGCATTTGCAATTGAATAGGGATGTTTGCTATGGTCTGACTGTCCCTCAAAATTCATGCTGAAATTGAATCCCCATTGTGCTGGTTTTATAAGATGGAATTTGGGGGACATGATTAAGTCATGAGGGCACCTTGCTCATGAATGAATTGATGTTCTTGTGGACAGGATTTCAGAGAGACTTTGCCTCTGGTGCTCTTCTGACATGTGAGGACACCACGTTTGTCCCCTGCAGAGGATGCAGCAACAGGACGCCATCTTGGAAGAGGAGACTGGGCTCTGCCAGGCGCCTCATCAGCCAGCACCTTGGCTGTGGGCTTCTTAGCCTCCACAACTGCGAGGGAAAGGAAAAAAATTCTGTTGTTTTTAGGTTAAGCACTTGTTGTATGTTGTTAGAGCAGCGAAAGCAGACTGAGACTGTATTGCAAAACCAAAAAGATAGTGTGCTGGAGCAAAGTTGCTGGAATGGTGTTGACAAGAAACTGTAGCTAGCTGCTGAGAAGGAAAGAGAAAAGATATTCCGAGGTCAGTGAGTTTGAGAAGTGTTGGGTTCATTAATGTTGAACCAGCTTCTTTTCTGTAGAACTCACATAAACATTTTCCAAGAGGGGGCTACAATATCCTGGGATGCAATGGGCGGGGGGGAAATCTGTGCTACCAAAAGTAGACAGAAAGAGAGGGCAAAACAACAACCTAAAATCAGAATTCATTTAACTGCTTTGATTTCCAGGACTCTTTAAAAATATCTAACTTAAATGTTGCTTGTAGCTTAGCCAGTATCAATCCCTGTTTTCTGTTGCCACATTTAAACACTGGAAACAAATGCATCAAAATGGTTGGTATCTTTTTATCCCTTACAGATGTCCTTGCTCTCTGGTAAAGAAACCATTGGAATGTTGCCATTTTAATTAGGCTTAGCTGCAAAAAAAGCCTTAATCTGCCATTGAGATGTATATTTGCCTGTTTTATTAAATCTCGGTGTGTGGAGGGGGAGGCAATTTTTCCTTTCTAGAAATTATGTAATAATACAGACAAAGTTATTCCAAGATAGTTCCAAGTTTTACAACTCTGAATAAATTTGAAATATAATTGATGATATTGAGGCGCTTGCCAAAATAAAGAACATTTTTATTTTATGTTATTTTTGATAGCCACATTTTTTTTCCTATCATTATCAAAGCAATTATTTCTTGGAACAATGTCAAGCCGTATAATTTTTCATGTGAAAAAGAATCTGCCAGTCATATATCGGATACTTTTATCAGGATAAGTATCACCAAGCCTTAATTAAGAAGAAATCAAATTGAGAAAACAACTTTGCTAAGAGTATTATTAGGCTGTTACAATAATGCACCTCTGATATTTACTTTAAGTAAATGATCATAAGAAATTTCCAATTTATTTATACCTTTTCCTTGTACGATTTCTTAAGAATGAATGTTGACTGCGTTCAGTAAGGATTATTCTGTGTTTACAGAATCTTTTTGGTGTTACACTTTGTTTTAGCATATTAAATGTTTGTGTAATGGTTATAAACGTGGACACATCAAAAACTTAAATAAGCCTAGTGATTATTTTGAAAAATGAATATATTGTCAGCTAACTTTCGCTTGTTAAAGGTTCTGTGTCTGTGAATTAATCAATGTGCTAATGTTTTAGTGACGTGAGAACATGCAGAAGTTTAAGGAGAAAGGACCAGCAAGCTAGACTAGAATCCAACCCTGGCTTCTCCCCTGCGGGATGTGTATCTTTGCAAAAGTCTCCAAACTTCTCTGTGCCTCAGTTTCCTAGTTTGAAAAACTGGAATGATTTTAGCAGCTGCAAAAGCGTTGCTGTGAGGATAAAATGAGTTAAGATTCATGAAGGGCCTAGAATAATGCCGGGCACACAGTTATCATTAAAGGTATTTCGTTTGCTTCCACTAACCTCACATTTATTTCAAAAGTAGTTAGTCTCATCTCACCTTAAAAATTTCAGTTCAATCCCCTTCTTTTAACTGCTCTTGTTGCCTTTGGCTGTTATTACTAAAAGCTCCTATAAGAATTAGTGAGACATTGGAGACAGCAGCCTCTGTAAGATTTTTAAACTGTAACTTCACATGAGTTGCTGATCTGAAAGTAACAAAAAGTCTCCATGAAAATTTCATGACATAAACTTTTTTCTTCAAAAAATGATTAAAGGAAGCTGTCATTAGATCAATGTTGTGTTGAACAAACAAAATCTTCCCAGCCAATATGGCCATGAATAAATAGCTGTATCTAAAAATACAAAATCTGCAAAATACCTCTATCCCTTACACACTGTTTAAAAACATCACTTAGCATCATGGGTTTGGGGGTTTTTTTTTCCATATTAGTTATTGACTACATCTTTCAGGGATTTTTTTTTTTTTTTTGCTCCAAATTATAAAATGAATTATTTAAATTGAGATTTCTGTTTGGCCTTTAAATCAAACAATAGAAAAGAGAGGTTTAAAATATCACCCATGCCAATCAATGAAACATTTGGTCCATCTAATTTGTTCCTGTTTTCACTGGTTATCTCTTCACCTATGCTTGTCACACCTCCAGCCATAGGTGCTTAAAAATACCCCAGCCTGGCCTCATCTTTTTTTTTTTTAATTTTTATTTTATTTTGTTTTTATTAAATCATAGCTGTGTACATTAATACTATCATGGGGTACAGTGTACTGTTTCTATATGCAATTTAAAATACTTTCATCCAACTGGTTAACATAGCCTTCATGTCTTTTTCTTAGTTATTGTGTTAAGACATCACCTCTATGGTTCATCTTACAAGGGTACAAGTGAATCTTTCTAAAAGTAGAATATAAACGTCTTAACACAATAATTAAGAAAATGACATGAAGGCTACGTTAACCAGTTTGATGAAAATATTTCAAATTGTATATGAAAATACCACACTGTACCCCATGATTGTATTAGTGTATACAGCTATCATTTAATAAAAAAGAAAATATTTGTTCAAAAAAAAAGACATTTATATTCTACATTTAGAGAGATTCACATGTACCCTTTTTTTTTTTTAATTTTATTATTTTATTTTGCAGTTTTTGGCCAGGGCTGGGTTTGAACTCGCCACCTCTGGCACATGGAGCTGGCGCCCTACTCCTTTGAGCCACAGGCGCTGCCCCCAGCCTGGCCTCATCTTATGCTGTAGAATTTATCTTGCATCTTCCTAGTACTTGTCGTGGGTATACATGCAGGTATAGATGCATGTCTTCATCATCAGCCCAGCACCCCTTTGACGATAGCTTACTAGCACAAAAGTGTTCATCAGTTCCAAGTTGGACCAGTGATAACTTTTATTACTGGAGAACTGAAGTGAAAATGAAGGCTCTAATTATGAATATCTGTATGTTTAAAGTCAGAACTTCAGGGTGCCACTGTTTTACCTGTGCCGTAAAAATCCGAGATGAGTCTATAAGGAAAAGATAAAAGCCAGCACTCTGGGAAGAGTACAGATGAAAGCCGCTGAGAATGTGCCCAGCCTACTAACTCCCAGTTTAGCCTTTCACTAAGTTTTATGACTATTCTTGGCTTTGGGACTTGGGACATCTCCCTCCCCTTTCCAAAACTATTACCATTTTGCTAGTGGGAGAAGCAGTCAAGGAGATATCTTGCCTGGTGCTACTAGGATGCAAATTTGAGTCTTACTACAAAAACATGTAGCCTCAAAATAATATTTGTTCACACTGAAGGGTTTAAGATTTACAGAGCAAACTCCCCTAGGTAAGTATCCACAGCTAGAAAACAATTTGTGTAATCAAAATCTTAAGTAACGTTTATTCGAACTACAGGTGAAAACTCTGCAAAAACTTTGCACCACCAAGAGCACTACTCACATTTCAGGTTATCCAGACCCTTCTTTTATTTCATCTTTGAGTACAATTAGGGTTGCCAGATTCAAAAATAAAAATACAAGACACCGGTTAAATTTGAATTTCAGATTGTAAATATATGGCCCACGCAATACTTGAGATGTACTTATACTAAAAAGTTATTTGTTCTTTATCTGATATTCAGATTTAACTGGGCTTCCCATACTGAATCTGGCAACCCTGAGCATAATTCACAATAATTCACACCCATCAGGCTGGGAGGCGATGCTCCCTGCCCCAGTATACATTTTAAGTGCTAAGACTTGTCACTAGGCAGTTAAATCAGTTCAACATGTAAATGGCAACTTCTACCAAAATGTTCTTTCAAGGAATTGTATGGATGAGGTAAATGTACTTGGGTGATTGTTTTCTTTGGAGGCTCATTCTGAATTGCTTCTTGTAGAGACAATTGGGTAAGAAAGGAATATTGCACATGTTAAATTTTAGTAAAATGTTAATTTTTGAAACACTAGCTATACAGAAGCCATTATTTTATCAGCAGATTCATTTCCTTGAGAAGGGAATAGGATGGCAAAAAGGGAAAAATAAAGATGAGTAGAGAAGAAAATAAAAATCAACAACAAAGGCAAGGTAATTTTGAAAAAAAGAAAAATATTTGGTTTTATATAAAGTTATCTTCTTGTTTTGAATATTTTTAAACCAAATTGAATTAACCCCGAGGTAAATCTAATCATTTGGGCAGAAATTGGAAGTTAGAGTTGAAAGAAGAAAAAAGAATTTAAGCGGTAAATAGTTATAAAAATTGATATTGCTTCTGATTTGAAAAAAAAAAAAAAACTTGCTTCTACGGAGATACATATCACAGTCCAAAAAGATTGATTTTTGTCTTTTATCCTCTGAAAATTTCTATTCTCCCACTCACTTTCTCTGGCCTTCTTCTTCCTCCCATAAATAAAAATAACACACAAGCGTAAAGTGTGAAAAATACTGTATCCAGGGAGTCTTGGTACAAAAACAGGAAAGGAGGAAAGGAAAAAGTCTAAGCTCATGGCTGGGATTTGGGCTTCCTGTGAGGCAGGTGATAGGTAATGGTAGGACTGGAGAGGATGTGCCAGTAAAAAAACTCTCCTTAATAAGAACCAAGGCTACAGCTGGTCATCAATATGGTTAGTTGTATTTCAGGGAATGCAATCTGCCTGAATCCATATAATCATGAACTGTGATACTGAGGAATATTAATTAAATCAAGATAAATAAGACCATTGTGCTTTGAACTCAGAAATGATATATGTTCCACAGTAACACTTACACATTGGAGTGTAGCATAATACACACCTCCAATATTTTACTGGTACAATAAAGGATTATATTCTCAGAGATAATTGAGACCCTCTTCTCAACTGAGGCTAAAGTGCCGTAAAGGAAAATCCCAGTGATGTGACTTGCTCTCACTCAGTGCCTATCAAAACTCTCCTTGTGGTAGCTCTTGGAAAGATCATCTTTTTTTATGATTAGAACAGGGAATATAGGTGTCTTGCTGACTAAATTGCTCTTTCTGATGTCTGATGTACCCACCCACTATGTCCGACTCGCCAGTACTAATATGTAGGTCCCTTTAAACCAGTAGGTTACACATCAAACTTCAGGTTTGAAGCTCTGGAAGATTCTCTAGGATCACAGGTTAAAATCTCACCAGGTCCAACGCAACCTTTCATTCTTCCAGAAGGGATAAATCAACCAGCACGCACTTCACTGTGTTAGGGTGTTTCAGATGAGGACTTATAAACTGAGACTCCTTTGCTTTGTGATGACATTAAAGATCTCATGGGGTGTTTGTTCTAAGGCTTGGAGACCGTCCTAAAACCTTGAGTAATTTTCACTTATACTTGAAGTCGGCACTATGGAATGCGTGAACATTCTTACATGGCATTAAGGTTTTATGTACCTTATTAAATAATGAAAATTAAATTCACCTTTAGACAGTACTTGCAGAATTATCATTATCTGGAACTAGAGAGTGCAGCGTACATGGTGCGATTTGAGCATCTCTGTAACCTCACTTCCCACTTTTGTGTATCCCGTCGGAGTTTTACGCACCTTTGGCTAAAGAGCACAACAATTGGGCCAGTGTCTGTGTTTTTAATAAGCCACAGCCTACTGGTGTGAGACTCAATTCTGGAGACATGACGTATAAAACATTTAGGCCTCTGGTGACTCCTGTGTCCCAGGCCTCAAAGACTTTTTGAAGACTTTAATAAAGTTGCTCTCATTGCCCTGTGTCTGACGGAGTCTGCCTGGATTACCCCCTGCTCTGCTCTATATTATAAACATTCATCTTTTGATTTTAATTCCTCTTTTGTGCTTTTTTTTTTTTTTTTTTTGGCTTTACTTTATTGCTTTTAAACTGCCATTTTCCCATTCGTTTATGATTAGTTGATCTGTCTTTCTGGCAAACAGATAAACAAGGAGAAAAAGTAATGGGGCAGCTGGTGAGTGTGGTCAGTGTGGATAGAGAGACAGAGTCTCACAATCAGCATTCACACGTTGCCCCGCAATGGCTTGACTTTAGATGCTGCTTTAGAAATCGCTGAGAGCTAGCTATAACGCTTGATGTCACTTGTAACTATAACGCTTGGTTCTTGCTTCATTTTTTCCTGTTTGGTTGCAAGCCACTTAGAGGGTTCATTTTCATTTCATTGCGAAGCCTGGCCCTGTGGGTAGCATTCTATCAGAAAAATTTCCAATCTTCAGAGGGCGGGTATCCTGTTGGAAATGACTAAGAAATTGGGGGCAGGTCTAGAAAATACATGTATAATACATTTAATTTTGCAACTTATGCAACATTACCTGAGAAAACTTGCAGGTATTCAAGATATTTATGGAATAAGGTTGGTGGTAGGTAAAAACCAGCCCTATTCCATCCCTGAACTATCTAAATGTTTCCTCCTGGAAAGACTTATTCAAATCCTGAATGGAGATGAATCTTTCATTCTATTCATTTCCTTTAATGCACTTACTGCCCCATGAAAACACCACTTCCTCTTTTTACTTATCATCATAATTAATTCCATAAGCTTCTTTCAGCTTGAGAATGTAACTTTTATTTTCATGGAAGTTAATAGCTTTGTAATGGGACTGAAGCAGGCAGTAGTTCCTCTGAATGGAGATGCCGCATTTTTATGTACCCAAATGAATCTCCCTGTTCTGTGCTGAGCGTGACCTCTGTTCTCTGCCAGAAATCCTAATATCATCTCATTCATCACTCAGCTTGCTCAGGCTCCTTGGTCTACCTTATTCATTTTTTCCCCAAATCGCTTGCTGATAGAACATAATTACAGTATTTCCCTGTTTGGGGTCTTATATTTTTTCGTTGAAAAAGAGTCCAATTAAGATGGATGAATCCTTGTCGTTCTATTTGAATGTTGGGTTCTAATGAACTATGCTACAAGGTAGCATCTCAGCATTACACGGTCCAGATCAACATCAAACAGGCCTGTGGTACATAGACCATGTACGCACACACGCTCCATGAGACAAAGATCTTTTGAGTCTTTCTTTCTGCTTTATTCATCATGCCCAGATCAGTGCTAAGTGCCTAGCACACACAACCAACAAATATTTTTTGAACAAACAAAATTTCATATTAATAACTTATGAAAACATTTGGAACGTTTTATAAATCAAATACTAAGTGCTTATGATCAGTTTGATGAGTTAAAACATAAATAAAATCCCAGATAACTAGCTGCCAGTGATTATTTTGTGCTGTTCCATTCAGTTTGATCCATTACTCAAAGTCCACATTCGTTTCCAGGTAAACTATCTCTCCAATAAGAAAACACCATTTATCTGTTCATTTCGGAATTAGATGTCAAGAGTCTCATGATATGAAACACCAAGAATTTATGCACCTGTTTTCTTACTAATCTTTCAATAAGGTGGTAATGGTCTTTCTATTTTTGAAGGAGAAACCCCAGACTTAGCAGAAATGTAACAAAAAGTTTTTGTTTTAAGTATTTAGATGATAATAGAATAGTTAGTAAGATGTGTAGTTGTAAGAGCTCGTCTGCTTCTTCCGTCTCTGATACCTTTACATTCTCCTCTGCATTGCGATCAGTTGTGTGGAGCCCTGTTGGGATTATTAAGCATGATTGTTCCGGGTTTTGCCTAAAACAGAGCTTCCTGGGAACAGCTCTCAGCCAATGACTGATGGGCATTGCGAGAGGGGATCAATATTTTCACTTGGTCAAGATTCAGTTGGGACAACTGTAAGGCAACTGTCTCTTGCAGGTGCCAGTAGGCTACAGCTGGCCACTGCCGTGATTCCTTTGGGTGGCCTCTCCCACTTCTCTGCCTCCCTATAGAGTTTCTCGGTATTTCTCTAGAAAGGAACGACTTGAATTTGAATCCTAGTCTCAAGAGTCTGCTTCTGAAGATAAAAGCAAGAGAGTTGATGCTAGAAGTTGTCCTAGGAAGCATATTCTTTGCAAGTGATTCTGAAATTATATCTTTTGCTGGCCACATGGAACGAGGGCATTACCGCCTTTTGTGAGTGGAGGAGTGATATTACCTGGCATGTGATTACTAAGAATTATAAAGAATCGCACCTGTGGTAGATGAGATATGGACAGAATGGAATGCCCTGTTTCAATGATCTCAGAGATAAAAGAAATGAGCATTAGAAAAGCTGTGGGGGGGCTTGGTTTTTGCCATCAAAGCTCTGAAGGAAGCAGACAACAGGTTTAGGTAAGCTGGGCCTTAGCAATCAGCGAAGGCCTGGTATGAAAGCCAAAAACATAGCCACATTTAAGGAGACCCACATTCCTATACTTAGTGGGGAGACTGTCCTGAAAATAGTGGCCAGGATTGGACCATGAAAGTAGTAAAATTACCAAAAAACAAACAAACAAATACAAAAGGGCATGAATGTGGCCCCAGCAAGCTTCCTGAGACCTCAGATGGGGCATCATCTGGGTGGATACACTTGAGAATCTTGAGGCCACAGAGTTTTATGAACACATTGTTTTGGCAGGTGTGCCCCCACTTGCTAGAATAAGAGCAGCCTCCCCTGGCCTGGAGGCTGTGTCAGGCTGCACTCGAGGGGAGTTTCTCCCACAACGACTTCCTCAAGATCGGTACTTAGCTGCCCTCATGGTCGTTTGACCAATAACTAAATAAAACTCTCAGCACGGCCTGTCTGGGGTAGTCCTGTCTGTATAATGGGAGGAAAGGCCTTGTTCATTAAAAAGGTGAAAGGACTAATACTTGCAAGAGCACTTGTAAAGATGCTGACAATGACCATGAGGGACCGCGGGTGGGACTGAGTATAGGCCTGGGTGAAGGGGACTTCCTGACATGGGGACATTCTCCTCTGACTGAAGATCTAACATCCTGGCAAGGACACCTGGAACTGGCCCTAATACACGTCTTGGATGGCTCCTTGCAGCTTGGGTAAAATGATGGCCCACAATAAAGGAGGTGGATGTGTCTAGGAACCCTGGCAGAGTGTTGAGGAAGGAGTTAAGAGACGTCAAGAGATCTAACCTGCAGGAATGGTTCCCCTGCAGTAGACCTGAGAACCCATTAGGTCATTTCAGGCCCTGGGAAGGTTTACCATACACTCTTTTCACTAAAGTGTAGGAATTAATCAAAGGACTGGGCATCCACACACCTAAGGAGCTGCATGGTGACTGTCCTACACAAATCAGAGTGGACTCTGAGAAACCTGGCTGTCAGCTCCCTGCGGTCAGAGGGGATCATACACATAGGATTCTGGAGGCCCAGAAACCAGGTGACAGCATTTGCCCTTGAGAGGCATGGTGGCTACAAGTGAAAGGGAAGCAGGGCTATGATGACAGGCTCTGAAATGTGGGGCAGGTGCAAAATGAAAATGCAGTCCTCTCGTTAAAAATGTTTTCCTTAGTTAAGACAGTCACAGCAGAGAGATAAAGCCAAGCACAGGACCCGTCTCAGCACAGGGCTCTGTTCAGTGGCACAAGCTGCACTCCACGAATCCCACCCGATAGAGGATCTGTGTCAGTGATAACAGCCCCTGGTATTGCTAGGGCTGAGATAGATGGGAGGTCCATGTATCACGGATACGCGAGTGTGTGCCCGGGTATCTTCGTATGTTTTTTGTCATGGTGGTCTGGGGCATAAACGTGCATTTGGGGCAATGAAGAGTAGTAAGATATCACCAAGGAGGTGTCTTTGAATGTTTTCTAGTAATATCTTCCAGAAGTAATTTCTAAAATATGCTTTGCCTTGGATGTGGTCACGGGAAAAGCGCCTGCTCTGGAGATGACTGAATAAGCATCTGTAAGATCCTTACTCACCTGGAACATGGGGAAAAACTGGATCACAAATGCGAATGACAACAGCAGGAAAAGTAACAATTGCAAGTGGCCACCCATTCTCTGCAGACAAGGAATCATGTGCAGAGAAGCTTCCCCCTTCTGCTCCGGTTACTGCCTTAAGTGAATTCGGGCAATTCACTTAACCTCTCCGTGGCCCCGTTTTCTTCTTTCTGGCGTCTGATGACACTGGTCGTGAATTTCCTTGCAGAAATGTGACAATTAGTCGATTAATGACTATTAAAATCTCTAAAGATAGAATGCAAGGAAATGCTTAATAAGATGGTAAATAAGGAGAAAATGGACAGTTAAGGGCCTGTAGCCACAACTGGAGAAATTATTCAAGGTTACTTTGAGAGGCACCGTGAGAGACAGCTCCTAACACCATCTAATTGCCGACTGCCTGATCTTGTAACTCAGAGCTTGGCCTCAGCTTTTATGGTGAGTGACAACACTGCCTTCCACACCTGCCTCGTGGTGAGGCAGCCATCGTAGCCAAGCTCCCAATCACAGCAGTGTCTGAACTTTCCTCCCAAGAGTTGTTTTCATCTCATTGAAACCTCTGTTAAAAAAAAAAAAAAATAGACTTTTTTTTTTTTTTGCAAAGGACACTAAGTCATTCTCCTCCCCCCCCCAGCCTTCTCCCTAGAAGGGCTTTATCTCTGTAGTTCCCTGTAGTTCAAAGGCAGAAATGGAACATAATGGGATTTGGCGGAAGGGTTATAATCCTAAGAATTCCAGAACTTTTCATCGATAAAGACAGCTTTTATCCATTGGCAATTTCAGCTGAGAGCTATTCAGTGACTCAGAAGGCGCCACATAAAGATTTTAAAGCACCCTGATCTGCAACTGTCCCTTTGCAAGGGCAGAGACAGAGCCCATTTGTGAGCATATTCTCATGAAAGGGGAATAGCCTACAGCTAAACTGGGAGGAATGGAAAGACTTCCTCCTTAGCCAAATTGACTGGAGCCTTTTCCTTGCTCTGGTAGCCTTAATATTTACTGTTAGTCAGGCTCAGCGCGGAAGATATGGAATGTCGAATTAGGGGTTGTTTTCGTCTAGGACGGCAGCAGGACCATGGGTAGAGAAGACGGTGCTTTGTGATCTAGGTGTCACAAGAGAAGTAATCTCAGACACACACACAGAGTCATGTTTTACCCCCTAGTTATTGCCCATCTCCAGGGAACAATAAGAATTTCTTTTGTATGGACAAACTTAAGTGGGTCCACCAAGATTCAATGTGTGCTCTGGGTCATATCTCTGCCCTCCTGGCTGGACCCTGGATTCTGCTCCGGACATTATTTAGAATGAATAGGGAGGCTGTTGAGCAGTTTCTCCCATTAGAGTTGGAAAACGTTAATACAGAACAATAACTTTTAGAAATATCCCTGTAGTAGCTAGTGAATTATACACATTTCTATTGCTTCAGGAGGGGAGAAGGGTAATTTATTTCCATGTAGTTCCAAGCCCAGAGGGTTGAACAATGATGAGTCCCCAAGTACTTGGAGAAAAGGGAAATTATGTTGGCCCATGAGAATTAAATGCCTTGAAAACTACACTTAGCAAAATGTTTTCTAGTTCCATGGGAACATACTAGAATTTCACTTAATTAGTGGCATTGACACAACTACAGTCAGTGTACATTATCCAAAGGGAGCAGCCTTATAGCAAGTCGGCGTCAGGGGACCTGGTTCCCTCCAGAGGCAGGGAGACAAGGAGAGAGACGCAGAGATGATAAGCATCCCGGTCACCTTGTCTCCCAAGTGCTTATGAACTGAACTTGGCTGTAGTCCTATTTCTGCCCTTGGATGTGTAACCAGAAACTTTCAACCACTCTGTTCTCATCCTGCAATTATTGAGCAGTCCTCTGATTTAGTAATTGATCTCACTAGATTCTTACATATGGGGGATCTGTGCCACTCAATAGGACATGTCAGGGCCTCAGTTCTCAGAACTAATAATAATCCCTGCTTATAAATTAATAATCTGGCTTTCTCGTCCACCTATCATTTAAAGTACACCTGGTTTTATAAACTTGTCTCTAAGAGCCTACTCATTTCTATGTTCAGTCATAAAATCCTTTCACACCTGTAAGACCAAGAAAAATCCTCTCCTGAGAAGTCCTTAGGTCACCCACCAGCTCCGGACATTGTTCCGAGATATCCCACCCAGTCGAATGTATCCTTCCATTTTAACATAATAGTTCCCAGGGATTTCTGAAATGGGGGGGGGGGTGAAGAATTTCTAGAAATTAAAATAATCTTCTCATTTCCTTGACATATGAAGCTGACATATGTTGTTGTTTATAAAACTTAGGTCTTTTCCTATGGGATATTTTCCTTTAGGAATCTGGTTCCCAGTGATGGAGCCGGGACATTCTTACAGGTGGGGAGTGAGAGGAGCAGCCAGCTCCACATTAACCAAGTACAAGTGTGTGGGGCATAAAGCAGGAACTTCCTTATTTTAAATGCTTCCCTATCAGGATACACTCCCTTTAGTCATCCATCCAGTGTTTTCTGCACATGCCAATCTATGTGCTAATCACTTGCTGGTCTTTGGAGATACATTAGTGAACAAGGCGCCTCCCAGGGCATGTCGTTTAGTAGAAAAGGTAAGTAATAAAATGATAATTCCAAAGATAATCCATTGATGGGATTTGCAAAGGCATTAAGTTCAGTGAAGAACACAACCAAGATGTTTTATTGAATATAGTGGCGCTCGGCAGGAAAAGATTCTCTTGACAAATTAATATTTAAGCTTAGCCCTAAAAAGCAAATAGGGACCGATCAGGGAAGAGCATCCAAGCTTTAAGAAAAGAATGTACAGAAATCTGCAGATCAAAAAGAGAATGGTGTGTTCCCAGGGCTTAACAGTCACTAAACAAGGGGGCAGGAGGTGCCAGGGACATGGAAAACAAATCGTGCCTCCCCCCATTGGGATGTGACTTACAGGAGGCCAGAAATAGCTGATGCTGAGAACTGGGAGTGGAATAGGGAGGTTTAGACAGCAATCTGTGTTTGCGTGACATAGCCGATCCCCTAATGGATTTGACTTATCCTTTTAGCAAATACCCAATGAGAGCTGCTATGGTTTGAATGCTTATTCCTTCATGTTGAAAAAAACATTTTTTTTTTTTTCTGAGACAGAGTTTCACTTAGAAATCATGGGGTTGAGCGCACGGCAACCTCAAGCTCTTGAGCTCAACCAATTCTCTTGCTTCAGTCTCCTGAGTAGCTGGAACTACAGGTTCCTGCCACAATGGCTGGCCATGTTTTTTTAGAGATGGGGTCTCACTCTTTTTATTTTTATTTTTTGTAGTTTTTGGCCAGGGCTGGGTATGAACCCACCACCTCCAGCATATGGGGCTGGCACCCTACTCCTTTGAGCCACAGGCACCGCCCTGGGGTCTGGTCTCACTCCTACCCAGGCTGGGTTCGAACTCCCAAGCTCAGGCAATCCTTTGCCTTGGCCTCCCAGAGCACTAGGGTTACAGGTGTGAGCCACCACTCCTGGCTTCATGTCGAAATTTATTTGCCATTGTAACTTCAGCAAGATGTGAACTTTAGCAAAATTTAAGAAATGATTAGACCATGAGGGCTCCAGTCTCATGAGTGGGAGAGTTTGGTCCTTTTCCTCTGTAGACATTTCTGCCTTTGGCCATGTGAGAAGGATGCAATGATGAAGCACCATCCTGGACACAGAGAAACTGGGTCCTAACCTGCCAGCACCTTGATCTTGGATGTCCCGGTCTCCAGAACAATGAGAGAATAGATTTCTGTTTGTTATAAACCACTTGCTCTGGGATATTCTGTTATGGCAGCCCTGAAGGACTCACACAAGGGCCTGCTATGAGCCAGGAACTGTTCAGGAGTTGGCTGTACAGCAGGGAACAAGCTCTTTGGGAAGGAGGAAAATTATAAAGAAACACGTTTTTATTATGTCATAGTTCGGGTTATTAAGAATGATAAGTAGACAAGAGTAAAAAGAAGCAGGAGGGTTGGACTTGATTAGTATTTATTTATATAAGGTGTTAAGCCATCGCTTTACTGATAAGGTGCTGTTTGAGCGGCACCCAAGGAAGATTTGAGAGAGCAAGTGCAAGGATTATCTGTGGGAAGAGCAGGGAGACAAAAAGCAAGTGCCAAGGTCCTGTGGTCAGTGAATAACTGAAGTGCTCAAAGATGGCAAGGCAGCTGGTATGACCCGAGCAATTCTGAGAAGAGGAGGATATGAGAGCAGAGAAAGTGTGTTAGAACTTCCTGAGCTACTGTAAGACTCTTATTCTGAGTGAAATAAGAAGCTTTTAGTAGGCGTTGAGCTGAGGAGTGCTAGGATTTAACTCCCATTTAAACAGCTCATTCTGGCTTTTGCGTTAAGATGAGTGGTTGAGGGGGAGGAATGGAAACCATTCGAGAGGCTATTACCTTTATCCTGAAAGTAATGGGACACAAAGAGTTTTAAGTTAGGGAGTTATATTTTATTAAAATGCCATAATACATATTCTAATTATAAGCCTCAGTTTAGCGATTAATTAAAAATACAAACACCTTAGAAAAATCCACTACTTTCCTACCCTAAACTACTCTATGAATTACTGCTAAACTTCACTTTGACTTTTCTCTTCTTTGTTCCCTGTAACTTGCAGCCATTTGGCCTGGATGCATCTTTCAACTCTCTTCTCATGTTGGAGTAAACGGAACTAATTTTAACTGGCTAATTACCCTACTAAGAAAACATTTGGGCTGTGTTTTTCCAGTTTCAAGAAATGCCTTGGATCCCTGAGGCTTCCTCGTGTAACAGGCATCTACAACACCAAGGTACAAGACAAATCTGGCTGTGAGCAGTCATTCCTAAGGATTGGCAAGAATTCTAAGATCCTTGTTCTAGGATTTCCAGCTCTACCACTGGGTTGTACAGAATTCCCAGAAATATGATGTTGCCAGAGAGGGAAGAGATTTCCATTGCATCCTGGCTACATGTGGTGTGGTTCCCTCCCCGAGCTCACATGGGTGGTTTGAGCAGAGATGACCCCATTGGTGGGACCCACTTGCCCAGCGCCAAACCCAAAAGAGTCATGGGACTCTTCAGTTTGGCAATCTAAGCCTTGTTCCTTGGTATTCTGCGATTTCCTCTTCCCCCTCTTATCCATGATCCTGCTCCCTCTTCAGTCTTGGCTATCCTTAGAAACCAGCCAATTGCAGTTTTCATTTCCAGATAATCAACAGTCTTTCAGGTGAAGCGAAAGATCTAGAAAGACTGGACTAGCTAAACCACAACATCTGGCATGGTTTCAAAGAACCTGGACTTGCATAAAGCCTTTTCCTTTACTTTTTTACTAAATCAGCTAATAAGCTGTACAAAAAGATATGGACTTACATATGAACTCTCCTCACCCCTTCCATGGATGTCTCAATTGCTCAGAGTGGCCTCCCTGAAATCTCCTGGTCAGTGCAGCCTGTGGTCAGTAAGGATTCAGCTAGACTCAAGGGTACAGGACTTGGGCTCATGCCCTTTCTTCCCACTAGGCAGAGAAGGCATGTCAGTTCCCAATTATCTACCTCCTCCCATATGTAAGAAATTCTCATTACATATATGCTTCTGTGTTCTATTTCTCACAAAACAGTCAAGCTTACAGAATGGTCCTGACCCATCACTCATCCCACCTCTCACCCCCATATAGAATGATACCCCCTCTTTGCATCTTACTGAATTTTTTTTGTTAAGGTAATGCGGATCAATTATCCCAGAGACATATCTTAATGAAAATACTGGATTTTTTTTTTTTTTTTTGCAGTTTTTGGCCGGGGCCAGGTTTGAACCCAACACCTCTGGTATAGGGGGCTGGCACCCTACTCCTTGAGCCACAGGCACCACCTGATACCCCCTTTTGCAATCTGCTAACATTCTTAGAGGAGAAATGTTCTTATCCAGAAAAAAAAAATATGCACACAAATTAACATCTCGAAAATTCACATCGTACATTAGTATAAGAGAAAAATAAACCTGCCTCGTGACATCTCCTCTCTTTCTTCTCCTCTCCCAACTAAGTTGAAAGAATAAGGTTTTATCTCCCACACATTTCCAAAGAATTTATGTTGTTTGGGGCAGTAAAGGGGCGATCTATTTTCTCACCCATCACAGAGTGAGTGGCCAATATTCCATAATAAAAAGACAGATGAACAAGAGAAAATTGCAACAAATTTGCTTAATCATAGTTTTACATGACGTGGGAGCCTTCAGAATGAAGACCCCTGAATACCGGGGAAGCTGTCTGGGTTTTATGCTTAGATTCAATGAATTGGCTCCAGTTGTGTAGAAATGCGATTGCATGAATGGGGTATGTGCTGGCCTGTCTGTTCAGAGTCTTCCCAGCTTCTTTGCTGTAGCATTTGTTCCTCCTGGGTCTGGGCTAGGATCCCTCAGGAATAAGGTCTTAAATTCTTTATGGCCAGAAAAACAGGGTGTGGGGAGAGGTTAAAGTAATATTTTTAAGTAAAAAGTGGCTGACTTTGAGAAAAATGGTTTCTAATTTTTATGACTCACCTTATGAAAGAGGAATTCTAGTTTCTACGGCTTGCCTCAGGGGAGAAGGGAGGAGAGACAGGAACGCCAAGGTCAGACAGAAACGACTTTGCTTCCAAGGCCGTATCTGGGGGTGTCGTTTTCTAAGTTCCTACACTGACATCCTGGGTCTACAAAATAACCTTCTGAGTTCTTATTTCCATTGGAGGGAAATTTTCCTTGGCAACTATTTATATTGATTCCAACATCAATTCTTCGAATTAATATCTCATCCCATAAATTTACTTTTGTAAAATAATTTTCATTTGGAAATATAGCGTTCTTGTTACATGACACATTGGGTAATGCTAAAGCCGGGACTTTAAGTTTGTCTATCACCACAACAGTGTACATGGACTAGAGAAACAAGCTTTTATCCCTCACCCCTCTCTTGCCCTCCACCCTTTTTAGGCTCTAAGGGCCTCTACACCACTTTATGAAAATGTGTACCCCTCATTTGGCCCCCTCTGTATCAGTGAAAACACGTGGTATTTGTCCTCCCATTCCTGGGATACTTCACTTAAGATAATGTTCACCTGTTTCATCTAAGTTGTTGCTGCCAATAACATTATTTCTTTCATTTTTATGACTGAGTAAACTCCATGGTATATGTGTGTGTGTGTGTGTATACATTACCTTTATTATTAGTATTTTGGAAACAGAGTCTCATTTTGTCACCCTCAGTAGAGTGCTGTGGCCAGCTCACAGCAACCTCAAAATTCTTGGGTTCAAGTGATTCTCTTGCCTCAGCCTCCCAAATAGCTGGGATTACAGGTACCTGCCACAACATCCAGCTCTTTTAGAGATGGGGATCTCACTGTTGCTCAGTCTAGTCTCAAACTCCTGAGCTCAAGCAATCCCCCCTCCTTGGCCTCTCAAGTGCTAGGATTAGAGGCATGAGCCCCCACACTAGCCTTCACATTTTCTTCATCCACTCATCAGTTGATGGGCACTCAGGCTGATTCCACATCTTTGCAATTGTGAGTTGTGCTGTGATAAACATTCTGGTGAAGGTACCTTTTAGATATTATGACTTCTTTTCCTTTGGGTATACACCAAGTAGTAGGATTGCTGGATCTAATAGTAGGTCTATTTTTAGTTATTTGAGGGATCGTCATAGTCATACTGTTTTCTGTAGAGATTGTATTTGCAATCCTACTAGCAGCAGTAAGTGTTCCTTTTTCCCCATATCCATACCAACATCTGCTTTTTTCCAAGTTGTTAATAATTTCCATTTTGATGGGGTAAGACAGTGTTATTGTGGTTTTAGTTTGCATTTCCCTGATAATTAGTTCTATTCAGCATTTTTCCATATATCTGTTGGCCATTTATATAGCTTGTATTGAAAAACTATTCACGTCTTTTGTCCCTTTTTAACGGAGTCATTTCTTTTTTCTGGCTGATTTGTTTGAATTTTGCATAGATTCTGGATATTCCCCCTTTGTCAGGTGTATAGTTGGTGAATATTTTCTCCCATCCTGTGGGTTGTTATTTAGTCTGTCAATTATTTCCTTAGCTGTGTAGAAACCTCTTAATTTAATTAAGTCCAATTATTTTTTTTTTTTATTGCCGTATTTGCCATTGAGGTCTCACCTATAAATTCTTGTCCTAGGCTGTTGTTTAGAAGAGTTTTCCTACAGTTTCTTCAGAACTTTTATGGTTTTTCGGGTCTTACATTTAGATCTTTGATCCATCTTGAGTTAATTCTTTTTTTTCGGGACAGAATCTCACTTTGTTGCCCTTGGTAGAGTGCTATAGCGTCACAGCTCACAGTAACCTCGAACTCTTGGGCTTAAGTGATTCTCTTGCCTCAGCCTCCCAAGTAGCTGGGACTACAGGCACCTGCCACATACCCAGCTATTGTTTGGTTGCAGTTGTCATTGTTGTTTAGCAGGCCCGGGCCCGGCTCCAACTTGTCAGCTTTGGTGTATGCAGCCGGCACCCTACTCACTGAGCTATGGGCGCTAGGACGATCTTGAATTAATTTTTATACATGGTGAGAGGCAGGGATCCTGTTTCATTTGTCTGCATATGACTATCTAATTCTGCTAAAACTGTCCCATAGCTTTGAGAAGAAGGGAACCCCCCCATAAGTTATCCTGTGAAGCCAGCATCACTAAGATACTAAGGCCAGGAAAAGACACAATCAAAAAGGAAATGTACAGACCAATATCCCTTATGAACATAACTGAAAAAATGCTCAACAAAATACTAACAATCTGGATTTAACAGAACATCAAAGAGATAATCCATCATAATCAAGTCAGTTTCATTCCAGAGAAGAAAAGATGGCCCAACATATGCAAATCAGTGGATGGGATTCACCGTATAAACAAAAGAAAAAGCAAAGATGATATGATCATCTCAGTAGATGTAGGAGAAGCATTTGATAAAGTCCAGTACCCCTTCATGAACATACCTCAAAATAATAACAACAATATATAATAAACCAACAGCCAGTATCATACCAAATGGGGAAAAGTTAAAGGCATTCCCCCTATGATTAGAATAATACAAGGGTGTCTACTGTTGTGACTCTATTCAACATTGTGCTACGAGTCCTAGACAGAACAATCAGGCAAGAGAAAGAAATAAAGGGTATCCATTACGGGAAAGAAGATGTCAAATCATGTTTCTCAACTCTCTGATCTTATACCTAGAAAACTCTAAAGACTTTGCTGAAAGACTCCTAGAATTGATAAATTCAGCAAAGTTTCAGATCACAAAATCAATGTACACAAATCAGCAGCATTTCTATATGCTCAGAACAGTCCAGCCGATAGTCAAATTAAGTGCTCAATGCCATTTATGATCGCTGCAAAGAAAATAAAATACCTTAGAATATACTTAGCCACTGAGGTGAAAGGTGTCTACAAGGAGAACTCCAAAACAGGGATGAAAGTAATCAAGATGACATGAACAAGCGGGAAGTCATCCCATGTTCATGAATTGGAAGAATCAACATCGTTAAAATATCCTGACTGCCCAGAGTGATTCACAGATTCAATGCAATTCCCATTGAACTGCCAATGTCATTTTTCACAGATCTAAATTTGTTTTTATACTTAGTTTTGTTGATTGTCATCAATTTTAGATCTGGGTCACTACAAAGACTTTAAGTGTATGTCTTTTAAACATATTTTAAAACATGAATTTCAACTGATATCATTTAGAAATAAATGTGCAAAGAGATTTTCTCAGAACTAAAAAAGTCTTAAGCCCACACAGGGAAAGGAACTGCAGGCTACCACAAGCGGAGGTTGATAAAGAAGATGTCATTTGAGAGGAAGTGAGGAGAGTTTCCTTCACGCAATGATTATATTTCTAATATCTACCATTAACTCTGGGTATACTTCTAGTTCAAACTCTTGCTCAGCCTTTGTTTTGATAGTGTATCTCAGTTTTTTTGTTGTTTTTTTATTTTGTATTTTTTATTAAATCATAGCTGTGTACATCAGTGCAATCACGGGGTATAGTGTGGTGTTTTCCTATACATTTTGAAAGACTCTCATCAAACTGGTTAATGTAGCCTTCACTCATTTTCTTAGTTATTGAGTTAAGACATTCATACTCTGCTTTTAGAAAGATTCACTTGTACCTTGTAGGATAAACAATAGAGGTGACCTCACCAATCACCCTCCTTCCCTCCATCCACCCGCCTCCCTCCCCTCTCCCACCTCCTTCCCATATTCTAAAGCTATAATTAGGTTATAACATTCCTATGAAAGCTATAAATCAGTTTCAAAGTATGGCTGTGTACATTGGATACTTTTTCTTCTATTCTTGAGATACTTTGCTAAGAAGAACATTTTCCAGTTCCATCCATGTAAACATGAAGGAGGCAAAGTCTCCATCTTTCTTTAGGGCTGCATAATATTCTATGGTGTACATATACCACAATTTATTGATCCATTCGTGGATCGATGGGCACTTGCAATTATGAATTGGGCTGCAATAGACATTCTGATACAAATATCTTTGTTGTAATGCGATTTTTGGTCTTCTGGATATATACCTAATAAAGGAATAGCAGGATCAAATGGCAGGTCTATTTTTAGTTCTCTAAGTGTTCTCCAGATGTCTGTCCAAAAGGAATGAATTAATTTGCATTCCCACCTGCAGTATAGAAGTGTTTCCTTTCCTCCACACCCATGCCAACATCTGCATATCTCAGTTTTTATGAGCAAATGTCAAGCTCACCTCAGCTTGACTATTCTTATAGGTATGTCTCTGCCATAAATTAGTTAAAAAAATATTTACACTTTAAGTGTTTCTTCTATTTGATGCTCAGTGGTAAGAAGCATTTGCTATGGATTAGTTGAAAAATATGAAGCCTTCCTTTAATTTGCCGAGCTTCATCGTTGGATCATTCTGGATTGCCATTGAACTGTTATTATAAAACTATGCCTCTGTACCTTGGCTGTTTGGCATTGGAGAATAAATATTTATGAGTAAATATCCTCCTTAATGTAATACAGGTAATTGTAATACCATTGTTGAGGGCAGTATTTCCCACATCACGTGCTCTCCTTTTGTAGGACTGCATGGGAATATTTTTGTCAGATTTCAATAAGAATGAAGGTGTGCCTTTCCCTTATTCATCCTTTTAATAGATGCTAACTCAACCTTCACCCTGGGATAATCACCACAAAAGGCATGAGGCCTCCCAGGATAACCCCAAAGAGACATGGAACCTCATGGAACATAGAGTTCAATGTGTGAGATGTATCTTATTTGAAAACTATTGAAATAAAACGGCACTATGTGTTGTGAAGAAGAGTTCCATTTTGCCCTCGAGTCACAGATGAAGTGCCTTGACCTGTTTCGGGGGTTTGAGAGAAGTGCACATGGAGATAGGAAGTCAGGAGACATTTTTAGCAGGTTAGAAAAGTGTGACATTTTAGATCTTTCTGAAAAGAACACACGGCTGCCGTGTGAGGGAACACTGGGCTTCCCTTTGAAAAGCCACTGAGGAAGCACAGACCACAGTTTCAGGCCTCTGTCTCTGAGTTGAAGGCGTTGTTTTCGGTTATTAACTTTATTCCAAACTCCACATATTACCCCTTATGCTATATCGTATCCCTCACTCTATGTTATCCATTTGCCCCTTAATTTCCCTTTGCTGTATTTTTCTTACTCCGCAATTTTTATATTGTACCTGTCTGTGTAATCCACCTAATCAGAAGGTTAGAAGAATAAAGAAAGATAGTAATAAAAATGAAGAGAATATTTCCTATTTCTCAAAAATGTTTACAACATATTTGAAGAATTAGAAAAAGTGTGAAAGAAATGACTTGGAAAAATAGAAAAAGGCATAGAAGAGTTGCTATAGATTAAACTCACAAATATGACAACTTCCTTTTTTTTTTATAGACAGAGTCTCTGTCAACCTGGATTGAGTGAATGATGTCTTAGCTCACAGCAACCTCAAACTCTTGGGCTGAAGCAATCCTCTTTTCTTAGCCTCCTAGGTGGCTGGGAGGACAGGCCCCTGCATGATGCTGGGCTAGTTTTTCTGTTTTTAGTTCAGATGGGGTCTTACTTTTGCTCAGGCTGGTCTCCAACTCCTGAACTCAAGCAATCTACCTGCTTGGGCCTCCCAGAGTGGGAGGGATTGCAGGTGTGAGCCACTACATGGGGCAGAGAACTTCACTTTCAAACAATGTCGAATTAAACTAGTCAGCAGTGCTGGGATGTTAGCAAACCCCAGTGTCTTGTTCAATATAGACAGACCTTATCTCTAATCTCTCTTTCTTGTTTCCTTTAATCCTGAGACTCTTATTCTTTTATTTTGTTAATCGCTGGCTTTTAGGCAGTACACTCATTGAGGAGAGAAATCCTGCCTTTCATTTATTTATTTTTCTTCAACTCTTGTTTTCCCCTATAGCATCTTGTATGATATCAAGGAATCTATGTTTGCTATGTAATCTACAGTCATGCATTCCCAAAATATTTATTCTTTGTCATAGCTTACATCTGTTGTTTGTTGGGTTAGTCTCAGGATTTCTGAGCTTTGGCATAGAAAATTGGTGGTTGCAATTCTTATTTCTTCTGGACTTTCCCTCTATGCCCCTGCCTGGCAATGGCTAAGAAAAGAGCATCCTTTGGCAGTGAAAGAGCTCATGTTCCCACATAAGGTCTGCATGAACATCCCCTAGCTTACATGAAGGCCAGAGAGATAAACAAGAGAGGCATCCATAGTCAAGTTTATTTCTCTATTTTCTGCTTACGTCTTTAATTTCATCCCAATGCTTTCAAAGTTCGAAAGATACAGGCAACTCCTCCTTGTCATAAATTAACCCATCAGAAGCCCTAAACAGGCTGAGGATGAGTAAAACAGGCTGAGGTAGGAGCTGGAGGGTGTTAACCTTCAGGCTAGTGAAAATACTGAACAGCCAGGGAAGGTGGCTGCTGAGAATTTAGGGTCTTTTAGGGAAGGTTTTCTTTTCCCCCATGAAAGCAACTTACCTTGTAAAATATCTACTTTTCTCTTGTTAACCTGGCTTTGAAAGGAATGACCCCAAGAGGGAAACAATAGTCACACAAAGTATAAAGGGTAATCAAGTCCTGTGAGCCCTTTTCCTGCCTTGGGAGCCCGGTTGGGGGCCAGGTCAAGGTGTATCCACTGTGGGAAGGCACCAGGGTCGTGCTCCCCTGTCCATTTAGGATTAAGGTCCGGGTTCACTTACTCTGAGTCATTATGAAAGACCTTCCCCTCATCCTGCCTCCTGCATCTCCTCCCTTTCCTGGCTTTCTTGCCTTCCATCAGTTCCCCCTTTCTTGTTGAAGTGGTGCAGGAGACCACCCTGTGTATCCTCCAGGAGCAGCAAAGCCATAAGAGTGCGCCTTGTCCGCTGGGGGCTGTGGGCACCCCTGATCAGACTTGGCCCTAAAATACTGTGTAGCACTCAGCATATTTTCCTTAACACAGGAGAACCTTTGTAAGCTGACACCCAAGGGACTGTAATGAACTGGTCAACATATGGAGGCCAACGTAAAGAGCTAGGCCTACTGTACTGATACTGACACGGGGGCATGTCTGGTCTATGAAAATTGGGTCGACTTAAGGAGGTGGTTGATATAGGGAGCTGTCTGCTATGGAGGTTCTAGGGTATTTAGAAATCCTTGGCTGAGGTGGAAAATATGACTTTTTTTTTTAAATTTGTACCCACTAAGGGTACAAAGCATTAGGTGACCCCAATTGCATTTGTTACAGTCCCCCATACTCGTGTCCCACCAAATATGACTTTCAATGACATGAACACAAACTGTGGACTGGAATTCAGTAACGTCATGGTCATTTGATTAAACAGGGAAGGTGCCTGTGTAGTATTTGGACTTGTTATATTTCATCTGCTTATTTACTGATGTATAGTATGTAAGTGAAATGTACATGTAACATGCATGTTTACTCTCCGTGTAAGACAAGCCCCTAGATCAGGAAACACACCAGGGCCAGCCCTGAAGGCCTCACCTGACTCCTAGTACCGCTGCCCCGTATGTGACTTCTAACACTGCGCGTTTGTTTTGCCTGGTTTGCACCTTCAGATCCCTGTTGTGCTGAACGTCAGGTTTGTGAGACGCTCCTTGTGTCCAGTCATTCTCAAAATGTGCCACCAACCATCGGTCTCAGCTCTCTTGGAACTTGTGGAAATGTAAATTTTGGAGCAAATTCTTGCTTTCCTAAATCAGAAACTGGGGTGTGGGGCACGGCTGTCTGTTTGACCAACCCTCCAGAAGAGTCTAATATGGTTTTTAGCACCACTGCTGTGTAGTGTTCCACGGTTTGCGTTTACTGTGATATATGTATCATTCTAGCGCTGATGGACATCCGGGCCATTTCTAGCGTAAGGCTATTGCGAAGAGCTATCAGCATTCTAGTGCATACGTTTTGGTGATCATGAAAATGCGTTTGTTGTGTGAGTGTATATCTAGGTGTATAATTTCTGGGTCATAGAATTTTGTTCAACACTATAGTAGATATCTCTGTACATTTTGCAAATAGTTACACTAATTTATACTCCCTGGTAGGATGTAAGAGATGCTGTTTCTTAATATCCTCACCAAAAATATACTTGGTATTTGTTTTATTTTTAGCCGCTCTGACGGATGGTTGTTATCTCATTGTTGTTTTAATATGCATTTCTCTAACGACTACAGAAACTGTTCTCTGCCTATTGGTCGTTTGTGCATCTTCTTTATGAAGTGTGTACATCAGATCTTTGGCCATTTTTCTATTAAGTAAGACTTTTTTTCTTTTTTATCTCTTTGACTTTTGTAAACTGGTCTTTCTCAGGAAACTGTATGGCAAATATCATTTCCTCACCTTGTGGGATTTGAGATATATTTTTGGTAACAAACTTTCCCAAAGTATAAGTAAGTACTAAATACCTGAATTGTAACTAACAGGTTTTTTAATGTTTTTCCCAGCTTCTCATAGTCCACTAACTTTCTTTTTTAATGAAGCTTTAATGAAGCATTATTGCACGGGGTAATGGAGTTTTGTGGCGTTCTGTATGCAGCTGAGGTGATGCTGATGTAATCATGCAACAACTGTCTGCAATATTGGGGACAGGGCAGTGAATCACCACAAACCCCTCTAACTGTGACCCTGGGGCAAGGGCATCTCCGTCGTGGACTCATTGTCCATGTTCTTTTAAATATGGTTCCTGGGTGACTGACACGTCCAGTAAGAGGCTACGGATGACAAAGGAGGCATAACAAATCTGTCGGAAGAGGAAAAGATGATTTCAATAAATAGAGCTGGGGCAATGGGGCTGGTTATTTGGATAAAAATCCATTCAGATTCTGATCTCAAGCCATTTATGAAAATAAGTTCCAAGTGGAACAAAAGTTAAATATAAAACTTCCAACCATGAAGAAATGGAAGATAATATTTGTGAATATTTTTCTGATTTATGTGAAAGGAAATAGCAATGAGAAAGATATATAGATATAGGTATATCACAATTTGAAACTTCGCAACGTCTAAAACCAAGTGGAATTGAACAGTCAAAAGGGAACAACAGAATATTTTCAAGAAATATGACACAGAGTCCATATTCCTGACATACAAATATCACAGACAATTAGGGAAAACTGTGTAGGAACTAAGAGAAAATATATATAAAAAAATTAAGAGAAGCATATTTACATTAAGGCTCTGTTGGCTGTTAAATGAATAGTTGTTTAAAAAATATAAGTAATAACTGGATAAGGAAGAAAAAGGTACAAATGCCTATGTAGTTCACGGATCGCAAATTAAGCTTTTTAAAAATTGCATTTGCAATATTTTGTAGAGTCTAGACTAGCTTTACAACCAAATGTAGTTTGAATGAAGAAAGGAAAACTCTCCTGGAGAAGCAAAAATCCAGCCTGTTGTAGGAAATGTAAACCCAAGGATAGAAAAGAGGGACAGAGTCCCTGCCCCCACCTGGTAGGGAGTAATGCAAAGGTGACTTGATGGACGGCTGTGGACAGCCCCAAGGGAGTGGCCTTTTAGGCTGTGTCAAAAGAAAACAACAATAATAACAACAAAAGAGGAAATAAAACAGCAAAGAATTTGGAGAAGATCAGAGGTCATGAGTATTATTGATTCGAATTAGAAGTAGAGGCTAAAAAGCAGGCCAGGTTTTACAGTGAAAAAAATAAATTCATTTATTGCATTCAAAATGATCCAGGCATAGCGCTAGGCTGACAGAGATGAATGCAGCCAATCCCTGCCTTCAAGGAGCTTAGACAGGTGAGCTAATAATGTGAATAAAATATTGTTGAAGTGGTTGCAATGTCAACATCTTGAGTAGAATTTTATTAAATTTGCCTGAGGCATTTCTACCTGGAAACACCCTTAGCTGTTTCTGCTGTATGTTTTAATTCATCCTAATAGCTATTTATAATGATGATCCTGATCGATTAGAAACAGTGGAATTAAATTAGTACATTTTGATAAAGATGACAGGGAAGTACAAGGCATATTTTAGAAAGATTTGTAGCAAACGTGCCCTTAAAAATGATTCTGGCTCATACAGAGTTAATCTGCAGCTATTTGAGTCCAATGGGAGCCCCGCCAAGCTGAGATTTTACTGTGTCTGCCTCTTGAGCTTATAGAATTGATTGAAATATTAAAACGAGCTACTTTTTCTGCTACCTTTGGGAGCATAGACCAAAATAAAGAGAGGTGATTGGGAGAAATAAGTAACCACTGAATTTTTAAAGCACACAAATAAGGAAAAGTAAGGACAAACACCTGGTATTTCAGACGCACACACACAAAACTGTTGTTTTGGTGATTACCATCATTTAGATTATTTTTTGCTTGATTCATGTAAATAATTACCGCGAGCCTCTGCTTCAGTTTCTAACCTCATGCTATAGTTACCTATTGTTACCAGAAGGAATAAGTTAAATATTGTTAAACTTATTTGCAAAATAAGTTCCTTTTTTTTTTTGGAGACAGAGTCTCACTCAGTTGCCCTGGGTTGAGATGCCCTTGGTTGCCCTGGCATCATAGCTCACAACAACCTCAAACTTTTGGGCTCAAGTGATTGATTCTATTGCCTCAGCCTCCCAAGTAGCTGGGACTAACTATAGACACCTGCTACAGTTGGTGCCCAGTTTTTTTTTTTTTTTTTTTTTTTTCCCCCTGTTGGCTTTGCCACCGCTGGTAAATGGGCCCAGCAGGCTACCGCTTTGAGCCACAGGCTCTGCCCCTGCCCAGTTATATTTTAGAGACAGAGGTCTCACTGTTGCTCAGGCTGGTCTGAACTCCTCAGCTCAAGCAATCCTCCCACCTCGGCCTCCCAGAGTGCTGGGATTATAGGCATGAGTCACCCTGCCTGGCCCCAAATCTTTGTTTTGCTGGGCACATCCACACCTTTGTGATGGTGAATTGTGCTGCTGTTAACATTTGGATGCAAGTGCATTCTTTTTTATAGAATGTCTTTTTTTTTTCATTTTGGTAAATATCCAGTGGTGAGATTGCTAGATCCCAGAGCAGGCCTACTTGTACTTCTTGGAGGTATCGCTATACTACTTTCTACAGAGGTTGTATGAGTTCTAAAATGTGGTATATGTACACATTGAAGCATTGCTCAGCCACAAACAATAGGATGAGCTAATACCTTTCATGGCAACCTGCTGGAGCTGGAGATCATCCCCCTGAGGGAAGTATTACAAGAATGGATGTGTGCTCCACACGCAAGTACACATCAGGTAAAATTCTTTTTTTTTTTTTTTTTGAGGCAGAGTCTCCAGCTATCCCCCTGGGTAGAGTGCTGTGGTATCACAGCTCACAGCAACCTCAAACTCTTGGGCT
>NW_003852405.1:24715903-24729382 GCF_000181295.1 Otolemur garnettii
AAGCGAGTCTCCTGCCTCCGCCTCCCAAGTAGCTGGGACTACAGGCGCCTGCCACAGCGCCCAGCTATTTTTCTTTTTTGGTTGCAGCCTTCCGGGCTGGATTCGAACCTGCCACCTTAGGTGTATGTGGCTGGCGCCTTAGCCACTTGAGCCACAGGCGCCAAGCCCACATCAGGTAAAATTCAATGGAAATGAAGCAGGTGGGCGGGGGAAGAAGGTAAATTCATATTTAACCAGTACAGTGCAAATTATTTGGGGGATGGACACAATTATAACTGTGATTCAAGCTGTCCATAAGTAATGCATGTAACCAAATGTTTGCCCCAATCTCAACATTCTAAAATTTAAAAAAAGTAAAAAAATCTTTGTTTTTGTAAAATACTATATTTGGTGCTATCACCAAACATATTAACTTTTTTTTTTTTCCTAGCATCAGAAACCACATTCATAAAAAAAAAATCTGAAAGTGTACTGGTTCAAAAAAAAAAAAAGTTTTCTGCTTCATATAACTGATTCTCTGGGAAATTTCAGTACGATAATTCATCCATTGTTTTTCTAGTAATCATTGCATCGTGAAATTAAAACCGACTCAATGCTAAGCATTTTTAAAAACAATTACTCAGTAGCGAAATTACTCTATATTTTCTTCTAAAAACAAGTTGTATCATTTGTCCATGTATGTGAAAAATGGCTGACCTTTCTTCTTTAGTTCAGCAGCAGCATTTGTTAAATTTGCTTTTTAATTTTTTCAACGGGTGCGTGTAGAATGTGAGGCTGTGCTGAAGGTTTAGGGTGTGAGCCTGTGGACGCGATGCCTTTTGATCAAGAACAGAGCTGAACCTTCTCACCCAGTTTTCCCCTTCTGTGCCTGTGTGTTTTGAACAGCCTTTCAGAACAGCGTCCCCAGTTGCAAGGATGTCCCAAATCACAGAATTAATGTGTCTAGAAACAGACCTCTTATGCCTCCAAAATGAAGTACTCCTTGCTAATTTCTCTTCAAGACACCAGCTTAATTGCATTTTAAACAAATGGGCTGCTTTGCTGGCCAACTTTTAAATGAGATAACAGCAATGTTCACTCTCCAGCAGTGATGAGTGCCTTGCAGTAGATTCAAAACTCTGTTCAATAACAGGTTTAATCTCACACCAGCAGATTTACTGCAGAATAAACTGCCACTGAGCTCATAATTAGTAAAACAACAACAACAACAAAAAATCCAACCTCCTAAATATTATTTTCCAAAGCAGCAGGCAATCTTTCAATGGAAAATTTTAGTCCTGTTCTTTGTGTGTTTTATTGATTTTATGTATGATATTGGGAATTCATGCTATGATTTAAGATAATGTTCTTTATCGATCCTGTAAGCAGTTGTTTAGCTATCCGGTAACAAAATGATGCTCCCATTCACAGGGTATGTGACAGGAGCAGCCGGGAGACTACAGTGTGACTCGTTTTAACGTTTCTTTCTTTTTTTTTGTTTTCCTAAAAGCATCTTCACTGCTGGAAAACAACAGCCGAAAAGCGTTTGTGCTTTAGAAACAATCTTCTCATAATTTTCTTGGTGGTGGCATTAGTGGCCAATTGTGATTCAGTGAAAACCCCCTTCAACAAACAGATGTCACAAACTATACTCTCTGCTTGCTGCGTCTAAACAAATATTAATGAGGTAATTGGAACTATTAAGGGGGGGAAAGGGCTTCCTTTGTATTTATTCTCTTCTGCGTGAGGCTGTACCCTTCTGAAACTTCTCATTTCTATTACACAATCGTAAGCTATAATGATATACAAGGGACACGTTTTTCATAATTGTCTCAAATATCTGTGCCAAAAACTGTGCTACATAATTCTAAAAAACCCATGTGCAGATAAAGGTGAATAAAAGCTTTTGTGCAGAAGTGAAGGAGAGCAACGGAAGGTATTACGAGAAAGAAACCTGGCTGCATTAAATACACCATACCTAGGTGTTTGGAAGTCTTACTGTGGGTATAAGTATACATTAGACATACGATGGCCGCAAAATGAACAAATAGCTTCTAAAAACTTGAGCCGTGTGTTTTCCAGACAGAAATAATTTAGTTTTAGTACAGGCACTAGCTCGCCTCCCGTCATTCAGACATACAGGGCGGCGTGAACCTTTTGGTAATAAGTACTACATCAAATGGAATTTGAGGAATCTAATGGTCCTGCTTATTTTTTTAGGAAAACTAAACCTCAGTGAATCACACCGCATATTCATAGACAGCAGTAGTTTTAGGAAATAACCAAAATATTTACCAATAAAGCTTTTAATGCCATGGGTTTGCCACAGGGGATTCAAAGAAAAGTTACTCATCCCTGCCTTTGTTTAAATTGGCCCTGACGCGTACGGATCCAGAGGATTAAAAGTTGCAACACAGGAAAGAAAGAAAAGCAGAGAAAAGAAAAAAGAAAAGAAAAGAAAGTGTTTCTAGCTCTATCTCTGACTAATTATGATGGTACTTCTAAGACGCAGACCCAAAGAATCTTAGAAGTGAATCCACATGGGAAAAACCCAATTCCCTTTTAACTCAAAAAGGAGTAAGGTAAGGTTCAGAAGATGTGATAAGCCCAAGGACACATTTTTCATTTGTCTAATCTATTATCTAGAAAGAGTGTTTATTCTTTCATCCCATACCTAGTAAGTTTAATAGTATATAAATGGGCCCATCAGAATTTACTCCCTGCTCCTAACCACACACAGATATGAACTTCTCTAAATATGACTGGTGGCCTTGAAGACTTTCAGCAAGACTCCATTCCACATTTCCTCATGGAGCCAATGTTAGCCTGAGTGCTGCCAGAGCAAACATTTGTTGTAACTTTTTTTCCAACTTTACTGGAACAGACTGCACACCAAGAAGCTACATATGTATACAATGTGCATATACACAGTGTGTATGTATACAAATGGACCCACTTCTAAAGCTACAGTGTGATGAGTTCTGACAAACACTTGTGGAACCACCGTTCCAATCAAGATAAAGAATGTTGCCTTTGCTCCAAAAATGATCTTCCTGTCCCTTTGTGATAAATCCTCCCTCACCGTTCACTGCAGGAAGTCACTGATCGGATTTCTACCATAACAAATAAGTTCTGCCTGTGCTAGGACTTCACATAAAAGGAAGCACAATTTTATTTATTAACTTGATTTGACAAATACTTATATAGAGTTTATTATATGCCAGACAATTATGCTGTACAAATATCACAATATTTAATCCTGGTAAACACCGTGAGAAGGGCTTTATTACAGATAGTAAAGCAAAGAGAGATTAAACAAGTGGCCTACGGTCAGTCGGGTGGTAGGTAGTTAAGTGCAGTTTTCTCCCGACCAGTCTGATTTCAGAGCCTGTCCCCGAAACGTTACATAACACAGCATGAGAATAGATAATAATGGTAACTGCTAGATCTTACTCTCTGCAGGCCACTCTGCCACACGCTTACAAATATTAGCTCAGTGCAGCCTCAGGACCATCCTGCAAGGTGGGCTGTGTTTTTCTCTTGACTTCACAGATGAGTAAATGGAGGCAGAGCAAAAAACAAGGCGGTCACAAAGCCAAGAACTTGACATGAATTACGTCTAGATCTTCAGAGCCTGGAAGAGTGCCTAGTATGCGATAGGTGTTCAATAAAACACACACAGATATTTATATGTATCATGCCTTGTCTATGCTACATAGCACTGTGTGTGTGACATATTATACCTATCTTATGTATAAAACATGCTTTTAAATAAATGAACAATTTATACTGACTTTATTCGCATTCTTCCTATGCTTTTTCTGTTCTCTGACTCAACGACAATCAGCGCAGATGACTTCTGTGACCAGATGTGTGGGGGTTTCTCCTTTCCTCACACACCAGACAGGCCATCAGTTTCTGTTCTGCTGCCTCTATAGTGTCGGATCCCACAGGTTGACAGTTCCGTTTCCAAAGATTGGGCCCTGTTCAGACACCAGGCATAAGCGCCAGTCTCTGCAACTTCTGACCCACCAACTTCAAGTTGAAGTTCCCATATCCCCTCATCATGTTACATTAATTTGCCAGAGTGGTTCACAGAACTAAGGAAACGCTTGTGTTTACCAGTTTATTATAAAGGCTATTGCAAGTATAATACAGAGGAGAGATGCGTACAGCAAAGTATGGAGGAAACCCTGTGGACCTTTCATGCCCTGCCTGGGCACCGCCCTCCAAGAAGTTCCACATGTCCAGCCAACCAAAAGCAGCCCTGTTTTCAGAACTTCTCTGAAGCCTCCTTGGTAAGCGTGATTAATTACATCATTGACCACTGATGATTAACTTAATCTTTAGCTCCTCTTCTCAGAGGCGAGGAAGACTAGAAGTCTCAATTCTCTAAAAAATCACACCTTGTTTTTTCTGGTTCCCAGCCTCCATTTTGAAGCTACCTGGGGACTGCCAGCCTTACATCAATCATCACTGTATAAAAAGAAAGAAATTACTTTGAAGATTCTAAGGTGTGAGTTGTTGCATACCAAGAAACTAGGTTAAAGACCAAATATATATTTCACAAGATCGCACATCTCCATTCTACAAATCAGAAAACAAAACTGAGAGGTGCAGGAAAAGAACACAAATAGCATACAAATTTGTAATCTTAGTACGTGGATTGCAGATTTAAGCCAAGTCTATCAGTTCTCAAACCATTGTCTGCTATATCCACCCATTTTTCAGCATTCTGCTGGGTGTATTTTTCATGGAACTTTCCTCATGTTACCATCACAACACCCTGTGGGGGAAAGTCTTCTCATCATTTCACCTGTTGAGTATCCAATATTCAGCACGTTCTCCGTGGTCACCTGCCTGTGGAAACTTCTATTCTATGTTCAAATTCTGGCTGGTAGTTCAGACCAATGTTGATAAATCTAAAGTTTTACATTGTGTAGGTGACACATTGAAAATGCATGAAAAGGCGTAACACAAAGCTATTCAAAGTCAGTTACAGCTAGGGAAATCCCTCTGTGTGCCAGGAATTTTATAGACGGCATTTTATGGAATCAAAGTCAATGTGAATTGTAAGACACAACCTGATTTGTTAAAATGAAAGCAACCTATGAGTTGGAATTAATGAGATCCAGTGTGCTATCCTGCCTGACCATTAGATGAGGAAAACAAGGCTCAAAGGGAAGAGAAACACCCACAGTCACGAGCCTAGATTCGGGTGACTCAGGAGCCAGTCCCTTCAGGAGACTCACCCAGCTGTCATTGTTGTCACTGTTAGGTGGTATTGCACATGTGGGCCCTGCTCCTGCAGTACAGGCTTTGTAGAGAGCATTCACCATAAGGGACGCTTATAACTTTGTAATCCAAATTAGTGTCTGTTTGACCTGTTGAATTTTTCATCTTTAATTAATTTATTTATGTTTTTGAAACGGAGTCTCACTTTGTTGCCCTTGGTAGGGTACCATGGCATCATAGCTCACAGCAACCTCAAACTCTTGGGTTCAAACGATTCTCTTGCCTCAGCCTCCCGAGTAGCTGGGATTATAGGTACCCCCCACCACACAACTCCTGACTATTTTTAGAGACGGGGTCTCTGTCTAGCTCAGGCTGGTCTCAAACTCCACATTCCGCCTGCCCCAGCCTCCCAGAGTGCAACGATTACAGGCCTGAGCCACTGTGCCCGGGCCCTATTTCCCACTTTCGAGGTTAGTTCAGAGAGATCCTTTCTTTAGGTACCAATGGTTAAATCCACCTCGTTTCCATACGGTCACCCTGCCTCTCATGATGAACTAACTGCTAACCCATTGTGACAATAAGGGAAGGATGTTTTGACAACGTGTTCCCTTCAAAATATTTTATTTTTATGACATGGTTTTGTTAAGATTTTAGTAAAATCATTTAGTCAAATAATTGCACAAAATGAATAGGCTCTCATGTCTTTTCTTTTTTATTTTTAAGACTATGCAAATGTCTAGCTTCCCAAAAATAAGCCATAAGAAGTGGGTAGGAAGGCGCCTGGTGGCATCTCACCTAATGTGCAGTGTAGAGTGTTCAGCAGGCTTCCTGGGTGAAGGGCTCAGCTCCAACTTGAACTTTACCTTAGAATTGAAAGCGATGCAACCTAAACATTGGCACCCTCATATTAATCTGAAATAAAAATAAATAAAGGCTATGATTTAAACAAGCAAGAAATCTCAAGTCAAACTATCAGGTCGGGAACCATCTATAGACCGGATAATTTCCTTCTCTGCTCCACACCAGAGGGATAGCTAGGAAAGAGGAACCAAGAAAGGGGCAGTTGGAGAAGTTAAAGTTCGATTTTTTAGCTTGAAATGCAAATTTGCAAACCATTCAGTAAGTTCATGTTTCACTACCCTCTAATCCCCAATATAAACCTATTTTTTCCCTCTGCAAAAATTCACCTCTGGAAAGGGGGAAATGTCAATATTTGAATTGTGTCTTACAACCTTTCTTGTAAGCTGTTACCTCTCAATTATTTTATTTTGAGCATTAGCCTGGGATAGCCTCAATCAGTGCTAGTCTGGAATATTCATGCAGACATTACAGGACAGAATCAGTTGACAAAAAATAGGAGGCAAATGTATTGAGTTATTCTTGGACAAATTATTTCACAATTTTGGATGTGTTGGCTCTGAGTGTAAAAAACTCTTCTAAAGACAGTCTTTAAAAATAAATGGTAAATGTTTTACCTTGTAGAGATAATAAAAATAAACCTTCGAAGAAGTGGGAAAAATGCTAGAATGAGTATTTGTAACTACAGATAAAATTTCTCGCTGTATCACATATGGATTCAAAATGAACTCACTACTTTGACGGAAGCTGTGCTCTGTAAGGATGAGGAATGGGGCTCAAAAGTGGACTCTGGTGTTGGGGACATCACTGATGTTGGAGATCGGATGAACAGCTTGACAGAATAATTTCATAAAATTCTACTGTAGGAACATGACATAAATTCCTATTGTTTAGTAAAATATTTAATGTTAAGTATGCATAATTAAATTAATAGATATTAGAAATAGCTACTTTGCTCTTTAATCTACACACCTCCATATTGATTTATTCACACGGTCCCTTTACACCCCCCCAAATCTTTGTACTGAGAACACGAGGGATTGCCTTGTATTCGGGTTTGCCTTTATCTTTAAATTCACGCGATGGTAATGATAAACCTCTCTATATCATGTATTAAAGTAAGGTGGCTTTCCTGCTATGTCGTGTTATTTGCTCTTATACAATGTAGACGGCTGATTAGCATAGCTAATTGAAAGTTGACTATATTCCGGCATTCTTAGTTGAAAGGTTCTTCATAGCTACAGAGTGCCAAATTGAATTATTTTCATCTCTCCAGTCCAAATCCTGGGCTGTGAATCTCTCTGCGACAGCTCTGCTGAGATTTATTACATGCTCACATCTGTATTCTCCTCAAAGTCTTTCATTCCCGCCTAATTGAAGAGAGAGAGTCTGATCACCTGTCTCCCTCCCTCTCATCCCTGGCACCCATGGCTGGAGGCAGTCGGGCTGGGAAGGGGGAGGTTACAACCTCAAGCTACAGCCCTGAGAATTTGCATCTATCTTAGATGAAAGCAAGCAAACAAAAGATGCAGTAATCCTACTTATTCTGCATAGACTTTCCTGTCTGTTACTACTTTAATTTTAAAAAACTTCTATCCTTTCCTGAACATTTCTACTCTCATCTCTCTCGTCTTTCTCTCCCTTTCTATTCTGCCAAAATCTTATCACAAAATGTTTCATGCCCTGTCTAGATGACTTTCCTCCAATTAGTTCTTCCCCATCCCTCATGCCCCCATCTTGACCACCCTCCGTTTAACTATCTTCAATATGTTGCCTAATCTTTCTACTGGCTCATTAATCGCCCCTCGAGCCTTGCTCACACACTTTCTGTGCTTCTAACTCCCTATGTACGAATAAGACAAAACTTTCGTACCTCCGTCTTTCAAAACCACTAGACTCTGATCCAAACTCATTTTCCCAATGTTGCTTCATATTTTAGCAGCCTGAACTCAACCAAGAAACACCTGAAGTGTTTTCTAAATAAAATTGTTCATTGTATCACTTCCTTTTAAGTCAGATACAGTAAAAAGTAAAAGCGCCTTAGTTTTGAAATGCCGTACTTCTCAGCTCTCTGTTTTCACTCATGCTGTTCCCTCTGGAGTACTCGCTCATCCTGATATTTACTTTTGAAATTCTATCCATTCCTTCATGAAGGCCAAGCCCATACGTCATTCCCCACATGATTAATTTCCAAAGCAATCCAGTTAGACTTTCTCCCTCTCTCCTGCCCTTGAATTCTGTAGACCCCTGATGTGATGGCTCTTATCACCTGGTGTTACAGGTAACTGTGAGTTGTACCTACTAAATTATATACTGGTTATAAGTAAGCTTTAAAACTTTTAGTCTTAAAGAAAGTCCAGTACAGAATTTTACACAATATTCGTGATCCTCCTGAACACACGTTGACAAACAGAATGAATGAACCAATGAATAGAGTTCTATTTTATGCTTCTAAGTTTCCATTTAAATTCTGGACTCTTGAGGATGGCTTCTTATTTCTAGTAAGACTCCTGTTTATATGCCAGAGGTGGTGGGTTCAAACCCAGCCCCTGCTAAAAACTGCAAAAAAAAAAAAAAAATATATATATATATACATATTTATATTTTAATTTTACAAAGTTAGCTATATAATAAAATTCATGTTATGGAAAGAATTCTGTTAATGGTCAGTGAGACCTTCATTCTTTGTTGCTTCCTAGTTGTACATAGCAAGCAGGTATCATGAGCTTGGGACATTCTTTTCATAATCAGAGACAATGAGTAATAGCTAACATTTAAATAGACCATACTATGTGCCAGGAACTATTCTCCTACTTTATTGCACTTACTTCATTTCTTCCTACAAACCAGATAATATTATTACAAGTTGAGTTTCCCTTATCCAGAAAGATTGGGAGCAGAAATATTTTGGATTTGGATTTTGGGGGGTATGATTTAGAAGTATTTGCCCATACATGATGAGTTATCTTGGGGATAGGAACTGAATCTAAACATGAAATTTATTTATGTTTATATCTAACACAATCTTATATAATATTTTAAATACTTTTGCACAGGAAACAAAGTTTGCATACACTGAACCAGAAAGCAAAGATGTCACATCTCAAAGATGTGACATCAAAGATCAACCATCTCTGAGACATGTTGTTGGCATCACCATCATTCCTGACTGTGAATCTTTATGCTACCAATAAGTAATCCTTCTCTTATACTTATTCACACCTACATACTTAGTTTTAAAAAAGAAAGGCAAGCCATTAATATAGGAAAAATAATACATTCAGGTTATGTAGCTGGCACAGTATGGTCACCAGAATACTCATATCACCTAAAACAACAATAGTCAAACATGTCAGGCTCTAGGTCTCCACTTACAATCTGTGTTTAGATTGAAAGGTTACCCCACACTGTCTTTTATCTTTTTAGGTGACAAGAAACATCAGAAGCAGGGAGTGGGTCCTCTACTGAATGGTTTTTTGACATGTTTTTACCATTTACGAAGGTTTTTGTCTTAGGGACCGATTTTATGAACTGACATGAGTTCTTGTTCTGTTCTTGTTGTAGGGCGCACTGCCCTAGTCCCTTAATCAGCCCGTCACACATTCTCACCATGTCATCTATAGGCACTCTTTTCTGCAGTGTTAACAACAGCATCGTCATTGTCACTATTATCACAATCACTTTGATTTGGAACCGTATCAGCTATTTCACCATCAGTCAAAGAATGAACATCTGGAGCCTCATTATGATGTTAAAAACCTCTTCAATATCTACTTCCTCCCGCTTACTGGCTGACTCGGAAGGTATATTTCTTGCATATGTAAGGAAGTCAGACTTTTTTTTTTTTTAATTTGACATGCAGAATTCTTCCAAGTCATCATCTCGTTCATCATCACCTTGGAACATAGTAGCAGGCCAGAGGTTGTGCCAGGCATGCACAACTCTGCCTTTAGCCTCTGTGTTCCACGTATTAGCAACGGCATTTATGAAAGTCTTCAGGCCAAATTCCTTTGGAAAACCATCTATGCCCTTGACTCTGTTCACTACTGCTAGCATGCTGGTCAAGACAGTGTTTTTATAGCCATTTTTCATTGACCCTTGGTCACATGGCTGCATTAATGAAGTCACATTTGAGGAGAAGTATATAGCAAACATATTATTTTTGACAAGAATTCAGCTTGAAGGATGAGCAGAACAGTTGTCAAAGAATAACCAAATCCTATGGTTTCCATCCAGTCCAGCTTTCCTGCAGTGAGCACAAGCCACTGCTACAGAATGTTTATGAAACCAATCAGAAAAGATGTCCTGAGTGATACATATGTTTCTCTAGGAAGAAATTCACTCCTTGAACCCTTTGCAATTGCTTATATTTATGCATGCCTGTTGCATTAGCAGGTCCCAGCACAGTTATTTCGTCCTTGGCATCCCTAATTCCTGGAGAGGCTCTCTTGTCAGCTGTAGTCAATGTCTTTCTAGGGCAATAATACCAAAACAATGACCTCTCATCAGCATTATAGACTTGTTCTGGTGTCAGATTTTCATTCACCATATCCTTGGCAAACTCAACAATAAATTTCTTCACTGTTTCATGATCAATCAGCAGATGTTTTATCTTCACAAATCCTTTAAAAATTTAATGCTGTGTGTTTTTTTTTTAATTATGCCACCAGCCTACTGAATATTCACAGTTCCCTTTAATTTGCAGTCATTGTCATCTTTGGCCGTCCCAGGATCAGCATGTTATTAAGTGGTATGTGTTCACTGTAATGCCAACGAATCCACCTTTCAATACACAATCGAGATCTTCATTTTTAGCTTTATGCAGTGTTTTCCTATTTTTCATTAACTCGTGTTCACTACTTTCTGCATAGAATTACAACAGTGTGTGCTTCTGTTTCCTCAAGTGATACATGGTCATATACCAATGTCATACACTTTTGTAAGACATTTCATACTTACACTGTTGTCTAGTTTCTCAACTGCTTGAGTTTCTGTGTTAAAAATAAACATGGATGCATCCTCTTTTTCTTATCACTGTTATCAAGGGGATATTGCAGCCTTTTCAACAATATTTCTATCCCTCAGAGCAGAGAATAAGCCAAAACACATAGTAAGTGATTGACATACATAGACCTTGTCCCACATGAATGAAGCATTGTGGGAAATGTGTGGTTGATGCATCAGCATGCATGCATTATTACCCTTTGTGGGCATGTGTGAGTGGGGAAATCTGGGAGTGGGCAGCAAAGATATATCACAGCTGAAGGGAGCTGCGAGGGTCTTTTCTTCCCTTGGAAATACTGACTGAATTGTGTTATGCACCTGCATTTTGACTGCAGCCTGTTCTATGAGGTCAGGCGTAGAGTTTTCCAATTGTGGCATCATGTCTGCCCACAGAGAATTTCAGATTTCAGAGCTTTTTGGATTTCAGATTTTCAAATTAGGAAAGCTCAACTTGCATTACTATTTTATAAAACAGAGGCCAGGTAAATTTCTCAAGATCACATAGCTGTTAGATAATAAGAGATGGGAGTTGAACCATTCATTTAGGCTCTAAATAGTCTGTGTTGAATTCTATAGTTGGGTGGTATTGTATGAAATAAACACGAATCTTTACTTTAATCTAAAAAAAAAAAGCTATAAATATTCGATAGATATGACCCTTTACTTCAGTCCTTAAGTTCAAAGGAAAGGTGTAAAGCAACATTCTTGAACTTCATAAATTCTTTCATTATTTTTGATAGTTATGGTTATAAATCAAAGATTAATGCCAGCATGGCTTCCGAAGCATATAATCTGTGCAGGTGTACAGGCTCTATGCCTCGAGTGGCCTCATGGTTGATTTACTGTGCCTTGAAATTTGAAATTATTTTTAAACTGTGTTCTAGTTCAGACCAGGTGCAGTGACTCATGCCTTTAATACTAGTACTCTTGAAGGCCAAGGCAGGTGGATGCCTGAACTCAGGAGTTTGAGACACACCTGAACAAGTGCAAGATCCTGTCTCTACTAAAATAGAAAAAACTGAGGCAAGAGAATTGCTTAAGCCCCAAAACTTGATGTTACTGTGAGCTCTAATTCCATGGCACTCTAGTCAAGGTGCCAGAGAGTGATTCTGTCTCAAAACCAACAAAAAAACAAACAAAAAAACTGTGTTCCAGATTTTTATATTTTACTTCTGAAAATCTTAAATTATGTTGCTGGGAAAAATATAAATTTTTTTATATTTCTTATATTCTTAAAATATATTATATTTTATATAATAAAAATTCAGTTAGTATAATTAAAAAGTAAAAAGTAAATATTAAAATCCTATCCCTTTACCTCCATGCATTTTTCCTTTAAATATACCTCAAAAGGTGTGGGTTCAAGGTTTTAAAATATCTAAAGATGTCTTTTTTAAAAAAGCAGTAATGTTTCCTGGAAAAGATGTTAATATTAGCATGTCCATGTGGAAAACAGATGAAATATTTGTCTCACTGTCCTCATCCTGGTTTAGTTAAGAATTGGCCCCTGCTCCTCATAAACCACGATATATAAATAAGTCTATTTCCTTATTCTAACTCTTGCTCTGCAATTTCTGGAGTGGGTTTTTCTCACATTCTTTCTTCTCTCTTTTGCCCATTCCCCTTAGCTACCTCTGGTTCCCTTAGCCCTTGGATATCTCTGGGCTCTCTTTGAAACTCATGTCCATTTATTATTTTACTTGTCAAGGAACTCTGTTGAGTCTCTACTACAATGAAGGAGAGGGCTGAAATGATGATTAATTATTAATTATCATTATTGGCAGTTTGGCTTCCTACAGTGATATGATGTATAAAAGCATTCTAAGGATGGCCCAGGATAACAAACCCAGATAACATTCTGCAGTATGGGCCAGATCCAAATACAGGAATCACAATGGGGTCCCTTTTCACAGAAGAGATCTTTCTACTAATACTGTTATTTAAGTGATGATCCCTGGTATGTTCCCGAGAGGCAAAATGAAGTCCCAGCAGTTTCTGTCTTGTGGTACTTTCTGTCTTGTCTCCCCACTTATATACTTAGTAATGCACATGATGTTAATGTAATTAAACCATGTCATGGATCCAAGGGCAATGAAATGGGACACAGAAAAATGGAGGCAAAACAGATATTTGGGCTTCCTCTGAGGGTGGAGAAATGCCACACATTAAAATGACATAACCATGAAATTGCAGCATCTCTTTGTAAAAGTGAGTGATTGCACACTCAGACACAAAAGAAAAAGAAAAAAAGTAAGTGATAGCTGTGACTAGGCCTGGGCTTCATTGGGTTGAAAGGATAGGGACAGGCAGGTGTACAACACAAGACATGGATGGCATTCTGTTGAAAAGGATAAATCCATCAAAGGCTTTAAAGAGTGAAGAGACTTGATAGGAATATATATA
>NW_003852405.1:24729402-24734099 GCF_000181295.1 Otolemur garnettii
GAACCTGTTATTGTACATGTATTTTCCAATTAATTGGTCTATAACAGCTGCATGTTCTTCAGATGATTCCCATATAGCATCCTGCTCATCAATGACCTTTGCTAACTAAGGAAAATGTTCACTCGAAGTTTACTTTTGAAGAAATGTTTTGAAACAAGACAAGGACTTTTTTTTTTTTTTGGCTGGGTTGGGTTTGAACCAGCCACCCCTGGCATATGGGGCCAGCGCCCTACTCTTTTGAGCCACAGGCACTGCCTAGGAATATACATTTAAAACATATAATATATGTGGTGGGCAGAATAATGGCTCTTCTCATCCACAAAGAGTTCACATTCTAGTCCCTGGTTAGGTTAGGAAAAGAAGAATTAAGGTTGCAGTTGAAATTACGATTGCTAGTCAACTGAGCTGGAAATGGGAAGATGATCCTGGATCATCCAGATGGGCCCCAAGTAATTCCAAAGATTCTTACAGGTGGAAGAAGAAGGTAGAAGGACAGGAACTAGAGAAATGACTGTGTTGCTAACTTTAGAGATCAAGAAATATGGCCACAAAGCCATTAATGCCTGAGGCCTCTAGAAGCTGAAGAAAGATAAAGAAATTTATTCTACCCTTGAGTCTCCAGAGAGAATATAGCTCTGCTTATACCGTGATTTTATTTAGGTCAAGGAGACAAGTTGAATTAATAACGCCATCCCCCCACCCCCAGCTCTACGGTAGGGCTTGGAGCTCCAAGGTGATGTGTCTGTGTTGTTTTCAGCACTGTGTTTGTGTTGTTAAAACAGCAATAGGACACTAGTACAACTGGTTCAGTTCAAAATTATATCATGACATCTTTAAAAGTCAGTTTTAAAATGAGTCTTAATAATTAATAACTATATTCTACTCTCCATCTACCTTCTCTCGAACTTCATAGGCTTTGTACATGCTTCCCAGTGCTATCTATGCCCACTGCCTTCTACTGTTCCCAGATTACTTAGATCTGTAGTCACAGTCTTCTGCTTCCAGATGAATGCAGGGCAGACACACAAATGCTAATACCCATTCCAGCAGGGCCACAAGCCACTGAAAAAGAGAAGCAGCTCCTGAGGTTTTTAGGCACATCACCCACTGACTTTCTGTTTACTGGAGACACTTGGTTGCTTACCCGGTTCTGGGCCCAGATTATTATTTCCACTTGTATCAAATGCAAAATAAATTGGATCTTGCAAAAAAAAAAAATGTAAAAGGTTAGAAAGGCCCTGAAAACGTGTTGCCAAATTCATCATTGTAAGTTTTTTTATGCCGTTTGTTTTGAGACAAGGTAAGACAAACACGTAGAACTTTTACTTTAAGGCGACAATTCTGTTGAGATTGATGAGGATGATTAATATTTACTTCCCTAGCACTGTGGAAATGGGAACTGTATTGTGTAAAATCCATGAAATATGAAGGCAGACTTTGTAAACTCCTCCTAAAATGCAGCTCATCTGCTCACAAAATGGCAGAACATCTCTGCATGCTTTAAAGGGCAAATGGTTTTATTTGAGCGTCAGGAACATGGTTCGGGGCCTTTGAGTCTGGATTCATTTATCCTCCTGGTGGAATGACCAGAGCTCTGCCACTCATGCAAACAGAATTTACTCTCTAAGTCGCCGTGTTGTAAAATTTCAAAGTCTTCGTACAGGATTTATTAAAGATCTGCGTTCCAAGAGTTTTTTTTGGGAAATAAAACAAAAAAGTCATATTTCGTTTGTTGTCTTTTGTGTAGATACATTATGGAAGAAGTGGTAGTTTCTCCATTCTGCTGAAAATAATGCATAAAACCCTTAATTCTCTCAATAAGAATCATATCACTTACATGGTTTTTCATGCTTAGGAATTTAAAAAACTGTTAAGAACAAAAAGATTTCAGTCTTTTTGTCCTACAGGAAAACCTTGAACTAATTGCTATTTGGCTGTTAGTAACAGTCCTTCAAAGCAAGCTCAAGAGAGATGTTTTTCAAGGTGCCTGCCACCCCTTCACTTCCTTGGAATATCAAATGTTCTTTTTTGATCAAATTAGACACCATCACCCAGTCACCTTCACTGAATCTTACTTCATTGTTATACTTTTCACTTTTATAAAATGCAGCTACAGGCGTTGGCTATATAAATTGAATTTTCGCTCTTTCTGCTAATGTATTGAATGATATTGGCCACTGCATTGCACAATGTCCTCTATAAATTATCCCAAGTGAGAAATCTCTCTCAGGATTTGGGACCAGAAATGTTTCTTGAGAAACTTGCTTCCTTCTTCCCAATAATAAGCGTGATGTGCTTCAATCTTGTGTGTGCCTTCTCACACTAGACCTTCTCCCTTGACCTGCCCAGATGCTAAAAACTCAGAAGGGAGATTCATATATACAAGTCAACACATGGGTGTGGTTGGATGGTCGGATTTGCCCTTTGCATATTTTAATCTTTGTCTTTGGTTTTTAGCAAAAGGAAAGGAATACTTACATTTGTAAAATTAACTTAAAAATAATGTTTTTATTATTCGGGAGGTTGAGAAAACAGATGCATTTCAGGCTGAGTAAAATGGAGAAATTGAAATGGGTTTGAGGTAATATTCTAAGGGGTAGATAAGGAAGGTTTATAAAAGCAACATCAGAGTATTCTGTAAAAAAAAAAAAAGGCTATTATATTTTGATATGGTGGCAGAAGTGAAAATAATGAGACTTGGTTACGGCATCCATGAAGTCATCCAGCCACATTTATCAAGACTCTGCTGAAAATAATGGAGAAGAGCGTGTCTGACACAGTTCCTGCCTTTGGGAAATTTTCTCTCGTGAACATCAATAGACAATTTCACTATATTCTAGCATCTGCTACTTCAGAGGAAATCACGCTGCCATACAGCCTAGTTAGTAAGCAAAATTCAAATTCCGATTTGAATTAGGGTGGGATTGAAGAAGAAGCAATTTCAAAACATGGAGCAGAAGGATGATAAGAAAAGGAGGTATCTAGAGACGGAAGGCAGAGACAAAGTCTACCAGGAAAGGACAAAGAATTGGCAGAGACTCCCAGTTAAGTAAGGATACTGAGCCGTCGGAGAACTACTACGCGGACAGCACCACCTCCCCTCACAGGCACTGTGGTTAATCTGGCCTTCAGGAACTCCAGCTACACATCTACTGTTAATATTAATTACCGACTACACATCTACTGTTAATATTAAAAACCATCTTGGTGATTGCATTATTCAGAGGTAAAAATGCATTCATATTTAATCTACACTGATTACAAAACATTATTTAGAGTATGTTTCCAGTTACATGTGTTGTGTGTGTGTATCTCTCTACAAGTAGGATCTGAAAATAATAGGTTAAAGAGGCCAGAATTTTCTGAGGCCCCGGACACAGTTCAAGGCCACTGTGGTCTTTGCGTCGTCAGGGACCATTGCTGTTGGTCCCGTGGCCTCCATGGCCCTGTGGCTGGGGCAACTCCTGAAATCACATCTACCACCCAGCTGGCAGAAAAGAAGAGACAATTAGAAAGAGAAACAAAGACAGGTACTTTTGGGGGTTGCCATGGCAGAGCTCCACTTATTAATTGACTGGAGCAGTTTTATCACAACACCTTGCTGTGCTTCGAGGCTGAGAGATGAATGAAGTCTTTATTTGAGGTGGCAATGAATCCTGAGACAAACTGTTAATATTTAAAAAGAGGAAACAGATTATGAAGGACCTCTCATAGTTTCTAATACTCTCTTTATAAGGCCAGAGCTATCTCAGTGTCTGTAAAATAATGTTGACTGATTTGCAAGGCTACCTGCTTAAAATACAAACCACAGAATGAGAAGTTCTCAAGTTGATTTTTCGTTCATATACCTCTCATGATAGACATTTATGTTGCTTCTTATCTGTTTGACCTGATTGGTGAACTAGTAAAATGACACAGCAAGCCACCGTTTTCTATCAGTCAGGCACACTTCCATCAGAGATAGGCTCACCTGGCTACAACAAACTAAATTACCTGGAACATTAGTCTCAGAGCAAACATGAGTGTGAAGAAGTCTGAGTGGCTGTCAACTATCCATATAATCACCTGATTTCCCAACATTTTGGCCAGTGTACACTTCATATCCCTTATATTGTGGGTGTCTGAGGAAATGTAGCTTCTTGATTAAAAGGATGTGTCCTGTAAAATTCAGATTCAGTCAAAAGGGCACACTCAAGAATCTAGGCCACAGGTTTCCTACCCCCAAAGCAAAATTTCGCCATTTCCCCCTCTAACGTTTACCATTCTTGGTCATTTTGTTTACCCTTAAAAGAGCACAGACCCCACATATTTTTTGGTAGCAAAGTGAAAGAAGACTTTTTACTCCCTGGGCCCATTTGCCCAGTAAGGCATGGATGTCAGATCACAGATCTCTTGTTAAGAATTGCATAATATACCTAATAAAGGAATTGCAGGATCAAATGGCAATTCTATTTTTAGTTCTCTCAGTGTTCTCCAGATGTCTTTCCAAAAGGAACAAATTAATTTGCATTCCCACCAGCAGTGTAGAAGTGTTCCTTTTTCTCCACATCCATGCCAACATCTCTGGTTTTGGGATTTTGTGATATGGGCTAATCTTACTGGGGTTAGGTGGTACCTCAAAGTAGTTTTGATTTGCATTTCTCTGATGATTAAGGATGGAGAGCATTTTTTCATATATCTGTAGGCCATGTGCCTGT
>NW_003852405.1:24734620-24851804 GCF_000181295.1 Otolemur garnettii
TATGGTTTATCTTACAAGGGTACAAGTGAATCTTTCTAAAAGCAGAGTATGAACGTTTTAACTCAATAACTAAGAAAATGACATGAAGGTTATGTTAACCAGTTTGATGAGAGTATTTCAAAATGTATATGAAAATAGCACACTGTACCCCATGATTGCATTAATGTACATGGTTATGCTATAAGAAATAAAAAAAGAAGAATTGCATAATACCAGGCGGCACCTGTGTCTCAAAGGAGCGGGCACTGGTTCCATACTGGAGGTGGTGAGTTCAAACCCAGCCCCAGCCAAAAACTGCAAAAAAATAAAATAATAATAATAAAATTTTTTTTAAAAGTTGCATAATAGCAAATGTCACAGAAAAAATAAAATTATTTTCCAACATAGTACATGTAACTTTTAATCATATTTCACATTTTCTCATGTTTTAGAATTCTACAAAATGAATTATGTCTTTGGAGTTTGGGAACTTGGGAAAAATTTTAAAAGAGTATGGACATTAACCACTGTTTTCTGCTGGATACGCTTAATTTTGCTGTCACTTTGCTGCTCAGGTAGTTCAGCTGATGTTTTTAATACTTGCTTATCTTGTCAGGTCAGGTATTTGGACACAACAATTTGCAGTGTTATGTTTATTACTGAGAGATGAATCTGTGTCATTGTTTAGGGTTCTACTGTGGTTCAGTAGACTTGAATTCTTTGAACAATTATATTGATTCCTTTGCTTTGATAAAAATAAAATACATAAGGTCATAAGCACGAAATGAAGTTGTGAGTTTTTTTGTGCATTTGGGAGTATGTGGACAGGTAAGCCATGAAATTGAAAGGTAATAGAGTCCCTTATGGATCTACATTATCTACATTGGTTCCCCAGTTAAATGTATGAGAAAATTGCCAGTTTTCCACATTACTTCAGGCTCCATAAATCTGGATAAAGGGAAAATTTTAAACAGAAGCTGTGAAGATAGTACATATTTTAAAGGTCACAAGGGACATGGTATCACCAGTTTAGAAATTATTACTTTTGGGTTCTTTCTCAAATTGGTACCGACTGGATATTAGGAGTTGGATACATCCTGGTATTTGTACTAGAAGGCAGGAAAACCACATTCTCCTATCGGTCTTTCACCACTTGCTGGTGATATAACCTCTCATAGGTGTAGTTACCTAACCGGTAGACGAGTGCACAGATCAATTTGCCTGCCTGAAGACACATAATGCATTATTTTCTGGTCCGTTGGAGCTATAAGGCAAGGATCAGTAAAGTACAGCCCTGGAGACAGATCCAGCTGGCCACATGGATTTGTCAATAAAGTTTTGTTGGAATGCAGTCCTGTCGATTTATGTGTTGTCTGTGGCTTCTTTCCTGTTACTATGGCAGAGCTGAGTAGTTGCAGGAGAGATCATACTGCAAAGCTGAAATTATTTACTTATCTGGCCCTTGAGAGGAAAAGTTTGCTGACCCCTGCTAGGCCAGCTGTCCCAGTGTCATGCTGAACATATTCTGCCAGAGGAGGGAAGCAGTTTCAATAATTAATCACATTTTGTTCGCACTCCCTGTACCTTCCGAATGTGCTAGAATTCAACACTAGAAAGCCTTTCTACGTGGGAGTTGAGGTAGGGCTGGTCATATCACAAATAGAAAGCAGATTTCTCTTGGGCAATCAGTTTGCCATCTTTTGTGAGCATGAAATTCATTTTATAATTTTAGAGAGGAAAACGTGGGCTTAAGCATGGGAAAAAGTTTCAAAATACCTTATATTCTGTAACGTGATCTACCTTCCCACTGTTTGTTCCAACTCAGTAATAAAATATAACTCCCAAATGTGAAGAACTTTCCTGGGTTGTGAAATTGATAAGAGCCAGACTCTTCATCTGGAAATGTTCTCAAGCTGCCTCCCTCCCAATTTTCTTCCTTTCTTTAGGCAAATTTGAAACGAAAAATAACAAATTATTTTTTTGAGGGGGAGGAGGAACTTTCATAAAGGCATAAGTACTCTTTTTTTAAACAAAGATTTTGTTGGTAAACCAAAGGTAGTTGACATTTATTTTTCAGTTATGTCAAATTTAGACGTAGCATATCACAGATAAAATGAAACAGATACAAATCATTCCCAGGCTCTTTTAGTTTAAGAACAATAGCTGTTTTCTCAAAATGGATATGAGTAGCAGGTAATAGGGTGACATCTAAACTTACTTGGAAAGAAAATTATATATTTGTTGCTTTATCCACTGCTATGTCCTCTCCTTGGTTCTGAGTAACCTCTTGATTTGCTTCTCCATTTTGTTCAGGAGGTTGATCCACGATTTCCCTTCTTTCCCATTCTGAGAGGCCCTTGTTCATCATCCCCCAACTGTGTAACAGCTCTGGGGGCTCCTGGCCTTCCTTAGCTGCTACTAGGATCAGGATTCCAAGCAACTCCTGAGCAGTTATTAATGTGTCTCAACCTCAACCTGGGTCTCTCATCATGATTTTTTTTAAATGAAATTTTATTTTATTTATTTTTATGGGATTCATTGAGGGTACAAAGGATTAGGTTACATTGATTACATTTCTTAGGTAATTGTGTCCTGCCCCCAAGAGGTGTGCCATACACCAGGAGCCCCCAACCCCGCTCTCCCCACTCCCTCATTCCCCTACCACCTCCCTTGTATTAGCTCATCTACTGCTTTTGTATTAGAATTGAGTGCATTGAATTGTGGCTTCTCCATTCTCGTGATGCTTTACCAAGCAGAATGTGTTCCAACTCCATCCAGGTTAATACAAAAGATGTAAAGTCTCCGTGCTTTTTAAGTGCTGAATAGTATTCCATTGTGTACTTTTGCCACAGCTTGTTAATCCATTCCTGATGTTCTATATTAAACTAAATATAAACTATTTTTACTTAAAGATCAACATCAATCTCACTTTCTAAATTTTTTAGAAATGTGGGACATTAGGCAAGATGGCATGAGGGATTCATGCTGTGATGCATTCACCCTCAATACTAAATAAAGTTGAAATGAACACAGACATCAAGGCTAAAACCACATCAGAGCTCTTTAACCTCCCTGGTTAAGTATATTCCAAGGTATTTTATTTTCTTTGCAGCTATAGTGATGGTATTTAGTCTTTGACTTGACTCTCAACTTGACTATTATTGGTGTGTAGGAATGCTACTGATGTGCATACATTGATTTTATACCCTAAGACTTTGATGACTTTGTTTACCAATTGCAGGAGTCTCTTGGTGGAGTCTTTGGGGTTTTTCTAAGTACAGGATCATCCTACTCTGCTTTCAAACATTAGAACTTACACATTCTTTGTAACTGTTTGTTTCTACCCATTGGCCAATCACTTTCACCATTCCCCATACCACATATACACACACACACACACACCATTCTCAGCCTCTGGTGTCAGTCATTCTACTCTCTGCCTCCATAAGACCAACTCTTTTAGCCCCCACAGATGAGTATGAACATGCAATATCTGTCTTCTCTATCTTTTTTTTTTTTTCACTTAACTTAAAGACCTCTAGATCCATCCAGGTGGCTGCAAATGACATAATTTCTCTTTTATTTATGGCCTAATAGTCTTCCATTGTGTATATGGACCACATTTTCTTCATTCATTTGTCCTTGGATGGACACAGGTTGATTTCATACCTTTGCTATTGTGAATAAACATGTGAGTAGAGGTATCCGTTCTGTTCCCTCCTGGTGACGCCTCTACTCTCTTATCATCCAAAAGACGTTGTTTCTCCTATTTTCAAAATTTTGGAGAGGTTTTCCAATAAAACATGTTTGAAATACTCTATTAATAAAATAAGACTCAACCAAATTACCTTTCTGTAAGTAGTACCATGTATTCAAATATCAACAGCATAAACCTAAATATGTCCTTCTTTGAGAAATAATATCCCTGTAGTGGCTACTAACAGCTAAACCTATTTCTATGTTTATGCTATAAATCTTTTGTTTTAAAAGTTAATGTCTCAGCTGTGAAAATTCTCCTTGTGGTTAAACTTGGCAGAAAGGTTGACACTCCAGAGTGATTATTTTCTCTTCCTCAAGTTTAAAGGGAAAGCCATCAGTTTATTTTTGAGATCTTAGCAGGAAGAAAGGGGAGGAAGTGACAACAGAGATGTTTCAGATGCTTTTTATTGCTTGAAGATTGAATAGTAACCAACTGGCTTTATTTTAAGCAATCTGGTAACAAGAGGACTTAGTTAAGACTTGTGAGAATTCTTTCCCATATATGATACCAAGGATCAGTCAAATCAATTTTCTTTTTTAATGTTTAAAGTGGATTTTGGCCCAGGAACACTTGCTTATTTTCTTCAGAAATTTCATAAGGATTTTTAGTATGAAAAGTTATTGAGCATGCAGGGTTCTGCAGATGAAAGCTCCCCAAGTGTGCATTGACAAGGAGGACCAGGGTTGTTACAGTTTGTTGTGTCAATGATTTGCAAATAATGGGTCTCTGGGAGATTTTTAAATTGCAGCTTTCACTCCAGGCCGTGGTGCTTTTTAGGATGAGCTGAGTTGCGATGAGCCTTGGCACCCCTCAGTGCACCTTGGGCAGGGCTCTAATATTTCCCATTGAAATCATAGCAGCTGGCCATTACAATCAATCTCAATGACATATTTTTCTTGCATTTTTTTCTTTTAATAAAAAACAAAAAAGCACACTCAAAAGACAGTATTAAAGTTGCAACTTAAGCCAACTACAGTGAAGAGCTTTCATTCAGTGCCTTGAACACCACAAATCAAGTCTTAATCGAGTTAAGTTTAAACCACCCATGGCTTAGAGTATGGACATGATAGTAACTTAGGTCCAAAGGGGGTGAACTTGAGTTAAGATATTCAAATATATTAAATGTTAACATAGCATCAAAATATATGACCTGTACATGGAATTAGGAAACGTGTGACCACCAGTATAAGCACGGTGCATAAAGTACCGAAGACTCTACCATTTCCTAAAACTAAAATATTTGGTAGGTTCTATGTTCAAATTTCTCAAAGTCACATTTCTGTTTCTCACATAAACTGAGCTTTAACCGGTCGAACTGTCTAAGCCAGGTTCCCTACAGTTAATCTGGTATTTTGGAATTTAGAAAATCAAGAGGATTTTTCAGGTGACTACTATCCTTTAGGATTTGACAGCCTGATGGAGGTTGCTGTTGGAGGGTGATATGCAGGAATGCCCTGTAGATATAAAACTGACTCATTCATGTAAAACAACAGTTTAGAAAACATATTTTTTTCCACAATGGATTCTTCCACTAGGTGTAATTTCACCCTATTAAAGAACTGATGGTTATTAATAAATATTACTTTTGAATACAAATGTTTATGATTTTAAAGAGTGTCTACTGGAGTCGTTTTGTTTTTACTTGAAAAATGTGGGCTCCCTTACTGCAAAGACAGCGTCTTATGCATTATTTATCACTCACTCAGCTTCCATCATAAGCCCTGCACGGCAGACAACAAATATTTGTTGAATTTGGGGTTATTGTTGAATGACGATAGTGCCTATGCCAAAACTTGCGTCAACATTTCCGCACAGGTCTGGTCAAAATTAAAAAGGGAGCTTGAGAATTATTCAGAAAGTTAGGAAGAGCTAGGTGAATCAGGCACTGACTGCTATCCACAAAGCAATGTCAAATCACAAGTAGATTGTTGAGAACATCTATGCAATAGAAGTTAGGTAAAGAGCAAAAACGCAATCATGGGAACATGAAGTGTTAAATGGCGGGGGGGGGGTTTAATTCATTATTGAGTTAAAACAAGAAAGCAGCACCTATCTCTGAAGAAAGCAAGAGATGTAATGGAACCCAAAAGAAATCTTTATGGGAAAAGTAAGGATTTTCAGTAACTGCAATATACTGATGGTAAGCGTCTTTAAATCTCAGAAGAGGGGCAAAAAGCATTGCAGGAAGGTAAACAACAAAAGAGGTGGGTGTGGTTTTACCGGCTTTCCTTTTTTTCCCAGTATATTTCCTTGGTTTTGCAAAGTTTAAGACAAAGAATTTGAATATATTGGCCTTTACAAACTAGCAGTGGTCAGAGATTACAGTAACGTCCTGAAGGGTACAAGTCTTGTTGAGTGATGTAGCTCAGGTGCACTGTCTGGTGGTAAAGCTTGAGATATGTGTAACAACGAGGAAAGGAGAAAAGGCTCCATGGGACACTTCATGACGGGTGAAGTCACCAGGACACAGCAGGAGGTAAGAAGGGACTGAGAGGAAAGTTTGAAATACAAAAGACAAAAGCCTGGGATACATTTCAAAGAATAGAAATTTAGACCTTGCAGAAGGTGTTGAAGGAACCAAGTAACTTATTCTATGACCAGTTTCTTCAATAATTATTTTGTTTTTAAGACAAGGTCTCACTCTGTTGCCCAGGCTAGTGTGCAGTGGCATCCACATAACTCACTGCTATCTCAAATTCTTGGGCTCAAGGGATCCTTCTTGCTCAGCCTCTCAAGTTGGGACTATAGGCACACATCACTACATCCAGATAATTTTTCTTTCTTCTTCTTTTTTAGAGATAGGGTCTTGCCGTATTGCTCAGGTTGATCTAAAACTTATGCTAAAGCAATCATCTTGCTTCATTCTCTCAGTGCTCGGATTATAGGTGTGAGCCGTGACACCTGGCCTAGTCACTACATTTTGGTGTTTATAAAAATCATAAAGATATTCTTATTAAAAGCTTTAAAGTTTTCTAGCAAGAACAACCACAAAACTATCCCTTTTTCAAAGCTATATGGGTGTAATCTTTGTTAAGGTTGAAATCCTATGTCCACATGGTGAGCCTGGTGAAGAGGAAAGCTTCTGTTAGAGCTGCGATCCATCTCCAACCTCTGGGAGTCCAAGCAGGTAGATAAGAGTTGGTCTTTCTTTTTCTCTTCTTTTTATGTTTTTAAAACATTGGACATATGCACTAAAAGTCAGAAAGACAGGAAAAGCCCTGGTGGGATGATCAATGCACAGCCTTGCTTTAGATTAACTATGAATAAAGTTTCTTTCCACACAATTAGACCTGAGGAAGTACATGTGGAGAAAATAGGGCCACCTTGAAATCCACATGTTTTAAACTCTGCTGGTTGGCATTTCAGTCAATTAATTTGACCTTTGATTTTGTTAGTTGGCTGGTGCAAACTATTTCCTATTCTGGCCAACAACTTTCCTAAACATGGTGCTTGACCAATATGTCAAGGTGAATAACTGAATTGAAGCCAAATTCCTCCCAGAAACAATGAGGGATGGATGTTCATAAGTACTTTACTACTAAAATTAAACTGTGGTGGGAAGAACACCTTTCTTGTTAATATTGATCTTTGGAATTTTCCTATATCCTAAATTATTTTGGTGTCAAGGGCTAAATATCACAAAGACAAATTTTATCTGCTACAGTATTACAGAAATAGAAGAAAAGTAAACAGAAATATCAGTATGTTCTAAAAAAAAAAAGCAAAAATCCAGATTCTTTTTTTTGGTGGTTTTTGGCCAGGGCTGGGTTCAAACCTGCCACGTCCAGCATATGGGGCCGGAGCCCTACTCCTTTAAGCCACAGGTCCCGCCCCCCATCAAAAAAAAAATCCAAATAGATTTTTTTTTAAAGCAAATGAGGCTGATCACACTTGCCTATTTAAAGTTAAAGGCATTTGGGGGGAATCATAGTTTGCTCTCTAGGCTGGGGAGTAGCCCATTCCAAACCGTCTTCTTTAAATCAACACGGCAGTGAAATGTACAATACGCAGCTCAGTGCTGGTGTAAAAGTCAATATCAGTGGGTTATTACCCCATTTTTATCATTTTCTTCCCAGAAGACTTTCACAGAGAGTGCTTATTTTTCTAGAGTGCCCAAATATGACTTAGTTCAGAGGAACTTGTGACTATGTGTTGGCAAGCTAATGTTTTGACAAGGAACAAGTCAGTGCATGTGGGCACTGGTGATGTATAAATCCTCCCAACAAAACATTCATCAAATAGGTCTTTCAAACCAATGTGTCTGTCATAATTCCTGGGCCAAATGTTTAATGAACAGTTCATTTAAACACCACTGTCAAGAGAGAATGTTATTGGTTGTCAGCTTCTCACATGGAAGTGATTAATAAAGTGACAAACTCAAGATCAAAGTTCTCTTGGTCTAGTACAGATTTAGCAGTGAGCCTGTGAGTCTGAATGTGGATTTAGCCTCCAGATCTGATCAGGTCGACCTTATCGCCAATATTTAATATTCTTTCTTTTTTTCTGTCATAAAACTTCCTAAGTTATTTGAGACTAACATTTGGAAAGGAAAAAATAGATCTCACCATGTTTCCTGGACTAAAATAGAAGATGATTCAAATGTGCCACAACCAGGAACCCAGAACAAATTGTTGATCTTGAATCAAAAACCACGGCAATATATTCTTCCTCACTTACAAACACAGACTATATTTCTTCCACTTATTACATTCCATACTTTCTACATAAATGGAAACATTTTTTGCTTTGAGTATATGGAATTTCGTGGAAAGTAGAATCTCAGAGATTGTCAGTAAACATTAGTGTTCCCTTGATAAGAATGACTGACAGTATTTTCCAAATGTTCCAGTGGACAACCTTCGAGTTTTGAATATTATTATTTAATGTTATTACAATGCCAACGACTTCGAACAATTGAAATGTAGTTTCAAATTCAAAACATTTTCTAAGTATCCCAATATTATTTATGTGAGTTAGAGCATTACTAAAACCCACAAGTTAATAATATAAATCCATTTATTTATGAAAGATATGAGCAGTACGATGGCAAAAAGTATATCACCTTTTTTTGTTAATAGATGCAGCATCTCACTTTCAGAAACTATATACTGTCTTGTTTCAAAGAGAATAGAGTATCTTTATTGCTAACATATGCTAAATTATACATAAAATGTGCTAAATTATACATAAAACAATTAAGAATACCAAAGAGTTGCCTTATGTGAAATGAAGAACTACTTTATGGCTCCCTGCTAGACATGTGAACTATGTAGAGTGATGTCTCAAGAAAAGGCTACAAGTGGTTTTATATAGAATGTATTCTTTTATTTATAAATACATTGAGTTTGGATTAAAATGGTTTACATATCAGTACAGTTGTCATGTGAATAAATTAATGACACTAAGCTATATTCTCTCTTGTAGTTACAAAAGAGACATTGTAACAGAGGTTGCTGATTTCTCAACGTATAATAAGTGTAATCAAATGTAAATATTTAATTGACCTAATGCCATCATTTGACTTATTTTGGTTCCAGTTCGAACAACTTCAGATTCATAACATTCTTTTTTATTTAGTTGTTCTGCTGCAAGAGTGTTTCATGTACTGATTTGAAAAAGGTAATATGACATCAACTTTAAATAAATTACAAAGGCTAGAGGGTTGCCTAGGTTTCAAAACTGCTTTTACTGTGAAAATTGGGCTTCACTTGTGCCTCTCATGGGGCATAAAAAACTTATGAATTCTGGTTATCACAGATTTGGGGTAAGATGGTCAACAACCAGTAGAAAAGCCACAAGAGGAAGCCCTGGCCCCATGTACCGAGAGTCCAAAAGAACTCAGGCATCAGGCCTAATAAGAATCAGGTAATGTTCCTAATGGAGTCAGGCAGCAGGCCTAATGAAGCTTGGGCTGCGAGACTCAGGAAGACCAGGCAGTGGGCCTAATGAGACACAGGCAAGCAGCCTAATGAAAAGCAGGCAACGGGCCTAATGACAGATGCCATAGCCTTCATTTTGGTCCTCTCCATGGAAGTTTGCACCGTGGACTCTGAGTGGATCCACTCGGAAACATACTTGAGACATATTTGTCCAACTAAGTGAAGAGTAGTGGGAAAAGGAAGTGATATTAAGGTAGATTCAGCAAACAATTTGTCAGCCTTATTGAATTGTGTCAGCACCAGGAATGTGAAAACTGTCAAGCCTCCTACACACCATCATCACAGTTATTTTTAATAAACATGTCACAGCTCTATGTTGAAATTTCTCCTGAGTTCCTGAGTTTGTGCCTTGTTACCCATGCACTTGCTCAGCCCTAAAAGAAAATGAGCAGGCTCCACGCTATCTCACCTTGGATGCTTAAAAGGAAATAGAACTGTTGGCATGATTTCCATTGTCCTTAGGTTTAAAAGAACATAGTAAATATAGCAGAGGGGCAGCACCTGTAGCTCAGTGAGTAGGGGACCGGCCCCATACACCGAGGGTGGCGGGTTCAAACCTGGCCTCGGCCAAACTACAACAAAAAAATAGTTGGGCGTTGTGGCGGGCGCCTGTAGTCCCAGCTGCTTGGGAGGCTGAGGCAAGAAAATCATCTAATCCCAGGAGTTGGAGATTGCTGTGAGCTGTGAGGCCATGGCACTCTACCAAGGGCGACAAAGTGAGACTCTGTCTCTAAAATAAATAAATAAAGCCCCCCCCCCAAAAAAAAAGAAAAAAAAGAAAGAAGGAAGGAAAGAAAATATAGCAGAGATGAAATCAGGCTTTCATTGATTCTTTCAGAAACTACAAGGGATACAAAAAAAGTATACACGTTTTAAGAAAGGAAAAAAGTATTAAAATTATAATACTCAAGTCATGTTCGACTTCTGCTGTTATAAGAGATGTAAGATACATTGTACAAGACAACAAACTTTACAATTTTTATACTTTTTCCTTTCTTAAAATGTATTACCTTTTTTCTTTTGGCTCCTCCGTATTTGAAGGACTATGCACAAGCACTGAGTGTCATGGGTTCTTTCTGTAGAGTTTTTGGTTCAATGGGAGAGATAAACAGTATACAAATTATAAAACCAGAAATAATGGACAGAACAGTATTTTGATAGAGAGTACTGGGGTGGAAGTCAGCATTTGTTTGTGTGGTCAGAGGAGGCCTCTCTAGAATGACAAGATGTCCTACAGAACATTCCAGAACTCAGACCAGCATGGCAAAGCAGGACAGTGGGAACTAAGAAATTGATTGGGGTCATCTGTTGTCAGTGAAATGGGCAATGTGAGATACCGCAGAAGGACTGGAGGGGCAGACACGCCTGAAGACCTCTCCTGGTTCTTGTGCTTGAACTTAGTAATTTAACACTTGTGGCTTTATATTCTCTTTGCATGTAATGCGACATGTAATGTTATGACCTGTAAGAACTGACTCAAGTATAGTCCTGCATTCACTTCCTTAAACATTTCAACCTGTCATAATAGACGTCTTTTTAATTTTAGGGTAAAAAGAAAAACAAAAGCTAAAGAAATCTTGTTCATAAGCAGTGGAAATATTGATTTTAATCTTTGCAAATGTAAACATCATATCATCCTCAAAGCAAGGTGATAGTAAATGTGAGTGATGAAAATGGAAAACAAGTCTACCGCACAGTATTATGAAATTTAATCATTTTAATTCTAAAATAAGTTTTGCTCTCTGTGTTCTAGCAACAGAATCAAAGATGATTGTCACATGCAAATGTGACCCTATAATAACACAATATGTATTGTAAATAGAGTGTGTCAAATTTTATACCATTTTAATTATGTTAGACATTCTAATTTTGCTTGCGTTGTTTCTAGAATTAAGATTAGAGAAAAATAACAGCAACTGTTTGAGATGTGATACTTTCTTTTTGATTTCAAATTGAATTAGAACAGAAACCACAATAACAGAATAATATGTCTGACATGTGGTTTTCCTTCAGGAGATATTGAGTTTTTAGATTTTACCAAGTCCCCTGGAAGCTTTAGGGTTCTTACGATGCCTGGAGTCAATTTTGAACAACTTTGCAATTTACCATTGGGAATCTTAATTCAAATTCAACAAAACACTGAAAGAGGAAGTGCTGTGGGGGCAATTAGGTTCCTCCAAGGACATCAATAGGAGATTCCCTGATGGGTAGGAAAAGATGTAAATAAAATATGTCTGTAATACTGCACTGTGTTAAGTAGTATTAATGATACAAAATTATAAGTAAAAAATTTAAGCCACATCCATTTTTTTTTTTGGAGAGGATCAAGACTAGGCCTAACAACCAAACAAAAATACATGACAGCTTGACAATTATAAAAACACTACTTAAGGCTTCTATTTACACACTCATTCTAAAGCGTTTTATTTGTTCAATATAAGATGTTCTACTTTTCATAGAGTCATGGCCACAAAAAGTAAACGATTTCTGTTTATTGTTGCAACAATGCCCTCTGCCTACTTTCAATCAATCAATCAATCAAACGTTCAATAAATACTTATTCATTGCCTACTATGTGTCAGGTATTGCCATAGATGTGGGGCACGGCCGTGAACAAAAGAATCAGAAGTGCCCATCTCCCTCCTTTCCTTGGGAATCTAATTTATAAATGGTGCTATCTACTTCCTTTTCCATTGTGTTGGGAGATCTTTTGTTTAGCAATGTTAAGATTGATCAATAGATCAAAGTACTGTCCTCCTGATTTATTCATTACAAAGTTTTCCATTAGCTTTTACATCGTGATTTTAGCAACCGTGGGTGATCGTTTCCTAGAATCCATTAATACGTTGCTTCTTCTGAAACGATAATATTTTGGTTCTTTCATTTCTTTTGTTTTGTGTAAAAACTTTTTGTAAAGAACAATTTTCCTTATCAAGTAGGTTGTTTACATGAAAAGAAGTTTGTTGGGGAAAGACAGGTGATATGCTTGGTTTTTGCCCTCTATTCCCCAGCTTGTAGGATAATAAATTGATTCCTTAAGACAATGAGCCAAACATAAACCAGAAGTAAAGTTTTTTCTTCTTTAATCATCATTATAAACTCATGGATATTAATGTCTTTGATATGTTTAAATCCATTGTAGTCCTTGATCTCTTTGATGATCAAATTGTTTGAAATTGGCTTATGGGACCTTTTCACCAGACCTTTTAACAAGTTGTATGTGTCTTATATAACTCCCGTACTTCCTACTAGAATAGTATTTTTCAGACTCATGTTGTAGAGTTCTTGATTTAAGCCTGTGGTGACTTATTTTTCCAGGGATTCCTGGTTCCTTTTGTTAAAAGCAATACTCAGAGCCCGCAGTCCAGGTGCTGGGGTGCCATGTGGTCAACCTAAGTCTCTCTGTAAACAAAGCTAGGAACTACCTTTTTGATTATGTGTTCTAAGAAAGTAATCATAAGTTCATCTTTTCATTTCTAATTCAAATTTAAAATTAAAGAGTGTTTAATTTTAAAACGATTCTTACTCCAGTGGATGTTACATTCTCGCAGATGGAGGAAGGAGCTTTGAACCAGTGTTAGTTACACTTTACATAATGATGACTTTACATTTTCATATTGGAAGTACAAATAGAATTTAATTCTTAAATGATTTCCTCTTAGTTCACACATTAGTCTTCCTAACTCAAACAAGGTACTATTTCAGAAATAACACTATTATTCATTCAATATTTTGTGACAAGAGCCAGTCAATTAAACTTGGTTATATCACCTTTAATCTTTCATATCCTACAAAAGTGAGTATTTCATTTAGATGTCATTATAATCTTGGATTCACAATGGCCAAGCAAACCTCTCATAAAGATGACAGAATTTCTGCTAATTATCTTTTTTAAAAAAAGATTTAATGAATAGTGTTACATTAATTTATCTTAAATTTCCTTCTGAATAATTACCATTGTGATTCACTAAGAGGAAGAGGAAAATGAGGGGCCATCTTCTATCATATACCATTGTCCTCTTCTTCTTAAGATATTTAGTCATAAATTATTTTAATGTGGATATTTAATTTAATGAAATGAAAATTGCAATGATGACAAATGTGTAAGATTTTAACTGCAAGTAATAAAATTCAATACAAAACTTTTATTAAAGTATGTGAAAAGACATCTTGAATGATAATACTATGGAAAATTATGACATCACTTCATTACTAGAAAAGCCCAAGTATCAACTGTCTATAATTTGAGTGAGTACACTGTGGGAGAAGGTGGTATTGCCTTCTTCAGAACAAGAAAGTGTTGTTTCACTTGTTGTTTCTTCAACAAGAAAGTTATTTTTTTCTTTAAATATATTGCTATAAATTAGCTGTTCATGGTCAAAGCCATAGAGAAATGTTTTCAAATCCATAAAATGTGTAATTAAATGTTGTATATGAAATGAGTACGTTACATTAAATATTTGTACTTGTGAAAGTTAACAAATACAAAAAAGTATTTGCATAAAGTACAACCAATATATGGACAAACATAAATATACAACCAATAAAAGTGCAACCAATATATTGATAAACATTGACCAGCTAGATTAACCACCTAGCTATCCACACACTTAAATTTTGCCTATTTTGCAGATACGACTGTTATTTTTGAATGGAACTTTCTTGTTAACATGAAAGGAGATTGGTAATACCTCAAAGGTGGGCACATTAAGAATCCATGGAGTGAAAGAATGAAATTGGGCTTATCTTTTATTTTTATTTATAAATATTAGTTGTCTATTTTTTGAGACTTTGGGAAGAAAAATAATAATAAGAAGTTAATTGATGACTCTATACTGAAACTCAGAGTCAAAGCATTCTATGGTAGACATACTCTTGCGAATGTTGCTTTCTTTGCATTACTAATATTATTATTGCTTAATATTTCGTTGCAGCAATCATCTGATATCTTTTATGAATGTATTTATCTTCATTCATTCTTTATGAGGTTTTTGTTTCTAGTCCTTATCTTAAACATTGTTATTGTGAAATTTTAAGCCTTTTGATTTTGTGAAGGCAAAAAGTGCAAACCTAGTAAACCCATGTAAATGTAAAAATAATAAAAATTTAAATAAAGAATGAAATTGGGCTGACGTGCTGGAAACCAGTTGAAAGAGTAAATGTCAGAGTGTGGTACAAATACTCACTATTTGGAACACAGATGTGAATATATGAATGCTAATCTCTTGGACTATGTAGAGCAGTAGAAAGCACCCAAAGAAGGCAAATATGAGATTTTATTTAATTTTATTGGATGATTCATGAGAGTATCACTGACCAGAGACATGGACTTCCCACTCCAAATTCTCACTGATGTAATTTATCTCTGAATAAACTGGGGTTTTTTAAATCACATTATCTATCTGATTCATGCATCTGTTCGAAGATTAACATCCATTATACAGCAGAGATATATTTTAGTAATAACACTATCAACATTGTTATATAATTTAATTGTAATAACAATTCTTAATATCATAATTACTATTCCCTTCTATTTTTTTTTAATTGTAAGGCCTAGTATGTCTCAGGCAAGTTCTAGCCACTTACATCCTATTATCACTGTCACATTGACACTACAAGATAGGAAGTACTAGTATCTTCATTGTATAGAATAAGGAACTGAGGATTCTAAAACTAATAAATGACTAAGTAGGAATTTGATTCTAGGTCTGACTTCAGTATTGTAGGGGGACAGAGAGAAAGAGAGGAAGAGAAGGAAGGGAGGAGAGGTAGAAAAATAGAGAAGGGGGAAAGAGAATTAGAGGTAATAGAAGCATCATGGATTCTATAGAAGCAAGTTAGTTTTAGATAGAGCTCATTGTTAAAAAAACAGGAAAAAAAGAAAAATTAATAAGAAAGAAACTTTTATGATTATGTCTGTTGGACATAGAAACCAAACATTATCCAGAAGCTACAAAGAAATTTTCATGTTACTGTTTCAGGAAAATATAAAGTTTTAGAAAATATATTTTATGCTCTGATTTTTATTTTAATTCAATGAAATAAATTATCAGTATAGGCTAAAAAAAGAACAAATTATATAAAATTACACTGAATTTGTCTGAGATAAGCAAAAACAACAAACAGAACTCCAATAAATAGAATCAGACACCCAATAAAAGGCTAGGCATGGTGGCTCATATGTATAATTCCAGCACTTCGGGAGGTGGAATAAGGAGGAGCACGGAAGACCAGGAGTTTAAGACCAGAATTCTAATAAAAATTCTAGTCTATATTTGAGGCCTGTAGAAATGACTTTTACCAAAATTAAATGATTTCACAACTTGTTGGTCCATAAGAGAGAGGAAAAATTCCTTAAAAATAATAGAAGGATAATACATTGAGAATAAAAAGAATGTACTAAAATAATTCCAATTTGTGAAAACTAGTATTCCTGAAGAAGAAATCAGCATAAAAATTTTAAAAGAAATATTGAAAGACATGATTAAAGAAAATTTTCATGACATGAGATAAAAATTTTTGAATTTTCAAATTAATTAGTGTTAATTGGCAAAAGACATAGCTCTTATTTAGACATAATCCGATCATAGTTTTGACTATAAAGCCTTCAGGAAAAAAATTACATGCCTCAAACCTAAAGGATATGAAAAACATTATATGTACAGAAGCAAAAAGGTTGATTTTAGAGTTTTCTTAGGAAATTCTGAACAATCAAATGAAATGTATGATTTTCTACAGAAATTTCTAGACTCAAAGATATAATCAAAGTGTTGTTTCTATAGTAATAAGAAGATAATTTCAGGTAACTAAGGATTCATAAAACACAATGCTTGCATCCCCTACCAAAGAAAACTCTTTTTGAAAATATATTTCAGCTGATGAGAAGAAGAATCAATATAAAGAACTCAGAGGTAGGTAATTTTTTTCCCTGCAAAAGTAGAAGGAATGTAGGTCAACATGACATTCAACTAAACAGATAAGAATAAAATATAGTAACAAAATAAAACAAAAATTCTTGAGAAATATTTTTATGTAGTATAATTAAAAATCTTACTCTATGATCCCATATTACATCTAAAAATGTGGGAAATTGATATGAAAAGGATAAGAGAGGAAAAATGTAAAATAATTACTTTTGGGGGGAGCACCAGTCGCTCACAGTTTAAGACATCAACCATATGCACCAGGGCTGGTGGGCTTGAATCCAGCCCAGACCCGATAAACAAACAGCAACAAAAATAGCCGGGCATTGTGGTGGGCACCTGTAGTTCCACCTACTTGGGTGGCTGCGAGAAGAGAATCACTTGAGCCTAAGGGTTTGAGGTTGCTGTGAGCTATGACATCAAAGAACTCTACAGAGGGTGACAAAGTGAAACTCTGTCTCAATAAAAAAATAATAATAATTTTTAGTTTTCAACTTTATCTGCCTTCTAAATAACTGTAAGATACCAAAATGAACTACTATAATCAGAAAAGACTGAAAGTAAAGAAAATAATAATGAAGCATGAAACAGGAAAATAAATAATTATTATATTTTTATTTTTTTATTGTTTGGGATTTATAGAGTATAAAGAATTAAGTTATACTGATGGCATTTGTTAGGTAAATCCCCTCTTATAATTGTGTCCCACCCCAAGAAGTATGTTTATTTGACTGGAGAACAATATGACAATCATTATAGCAGACCTTTAAATGCCTATAACAAATTGAAATGATTTATACAGTTCACAGTATATAAAATAGTCATAATTGGAAGAGCATATTATAGGAAACTAATTGTTCTTATGTTTTCTTTAAAAATTATGTTGTTACTAAATATTTTTCAAAGCAACAATATAATATACCCTCCAAACTCGGTAACAATATTAAATGCAGGAGTAAAGGTGAAGATATTTCTAACTTAAAAGCTTGATAAATTAATTATGGAAATTTTAGTATAAAACTGAGTTTAATTAAAAAGGAATAGTTTACAATTAAGAAAGAAAATAATTTTGTTAATAAAAAATACCATCATTAGTAAAATCGTGTTTTTTTATGCTCATGTACTGAATAATCTCAAAACTGTCAGAAATGTAAATAATAGTATAATTCTAAATATTCAAGTAGAGAGCATTTAATAATTTATTTCATAAGTTTATAAGAATAAGTCTAATAAACAGAAAATTATGCACTTTAGAAGCAGAGTCAGTTACTCTTTCCAAAGGATAGTTGACTTTATATAAAGTAGGGTATGTAGCCACCCTTCTAAGCAGGTAATGTAAAAGTGAAAGTTTAATCTAAAACAATGGTTCTCAGCTTTCTTAATGCCTCCTAATGCCTCAACCCTTTAATACAGTTCCTCATGTTGTGGTGACCCCCAAAACCATAAAATTATTTTCGTTGCTACTTCATAACTGTAATTTTGATACTGTTATGATTTGTAATGTAAATATCTAATATGCAGGATGTATTTCCATTGTTACAAAGGGGTCATGACCCACAGGTTGAGGACCGCTGATCTAGAAAGTAAGAAAGAAATAGGTGAAGAAGAGAAAGAAGGAGAAGAGGAAGAAGACAACTACCCAGATAATTAAAACTGTAGCAAAATGGGAGATTATAGTGTGGAAGGCTTTATTTTACTTATTTATTTATTGAGACAGAGTCTCACTTTGTCACCCTCATTACAGTGCTGTGACTTCATAGCTCGCAGCAACCTCAAAACTTTTGGGCTCTAAGTGATTCTCTTCCCTCAGTCTCCTGAGTAGCTGCAGCTGCAACTACAAACACCCAGCCCAACACCTGGCTAGTTTTTCTATTTTTAGTAGAGACAAGGTCTCACTGTTGCTCAGGCTGGTCTTGAACTCCTGAGCTCCAGCAATCCACCTGCCTCGCTCTCCTAGAGTGCTAGGATTACAGACATGAGCCACTATCTCTAGCTCCAACTTTGATTATTCTAAAAAAAGAGAGCTATAAATTTAGCTTTGGAAAAGGGTTGTAGCTGTTAGTGCTGTAAGTTTGAATTATTATTATTATTGTAATTGTTAATGTTAATAAAATAAAACATAATGTAGTTTCAAATGCTAGTACATAGCATTTGAATGAATAGAAAATATATATAACATGCTAAAAGAAGCAATATATAAAATCAATTTGCATTGAAAAAAGAAATTATATGTTCAGATTGTAAGGTAGTGGTTGGCTCAGTCAGTCCCAAAGCTGGATATAGAGCAGTCACTGAAGTTTGTGTGGTTCCCAGGGAAGGCATGCTGAGACTGGGTAGGCCTCAGCCCTGAAGAGCAGGCAGGAGTGCTTACCTTTCAAAGGTTTTAGTTAGGAGAGGAGGGGAAGAGTGTTACTAGTGAATGCTGCCAGGTAAGGTTCCAGCTGGCTTCCCACTGACACCGGTATGTTCTGTTTAACGTTTAGTCCCCCCAGAGCCATTGTGTCCCCTAGTTCCTCCTTCCTTCCGGAAGGGGGCGGGGGTGGTTTCAGCAGAGGTCACTGAATGGCCAACATGGAGTGCTTTATGCTCAAAATGGCCTAGCCTATGCTTGCTCTGTTTTGGGAGTGCTTCTGACCAACCCATCTCAAGTGATACTTGAAATTTTTCTACTTGGTTGTCAAACTGGGCTATATATAACCCTGGGGCACATTAAGACTTTCTGAGGTATAGCAAGTACAGAAAGGTTTTAAGGAATCAGCTTCCAGTGCTTCTTTTTCATTTTTGAAAACCAAGAAATTTGAAGTTCACTTTTTGAGATATTTTATTTAATCCCCAGCTAGTCAGAAAAAGTAAAGGAGGGTTTGTTTTTATTTCTGATCTGAGAAGATGGAAATAATAAATGTCTGCTTTAATCTTCCCTGGACACTCCAGGTCTTTGGCACTAGAACACTGTGACACAGTGGAGGAAAATCAGTAAGGTACCTTGTTAGATGCAAAGTAGGACAGAGCCGGGTCAAGGTACACTTGGACAGGCTTGTAGATAGGAACTGTAGATATTCACATGAGTGTCACTGGCCAACTAACAGTATTGCAAATCATGAAATTAGGAGAGCAACAAGAGAAAGTATGTAGACAGAGAATGGGAAGAACAAACTGAATCCTGAGGTGTTAACAATTCTAAGAGGATGAGAAGAGGAGGAGGAACCAGAGAGGGACTGAAGGGTGGCAGAGCAGGAGGGAATTCAGGGGAGTGAGCTGTCCTAAAACCAATAAGGGCAAAGAATGATCAGCTTTGCCCAGTGCTGTGAGCATCAAGTCTGAGACTTGGCTGTTGGAATTAGCAAGGTAGATTTTGTTGGTTAACTTTGGTAAGAGAATCTTTAGTAGAGTGGTGAAGTCTGATTGGCACATGTTTAAAAGACGAGAAAAGGAATTAGAGACCTGGTTGGTAGACTAACGTAGGAGTTACAACAAAGGAAACCAAAGGAATGAGGCCTTACTTGGTATGAAAAGTGGAATAATGTTTTTTTAAGCTGATGAGAAGTTATAATACGTTTATATGGTTGGTGGGTCCAGTTAAGAGGAAAAAAGAAGAAATTGATGCACTACGATTTATTTTCACAATAACCCCATAATATAATTTTAATTGGTATTTTTATTGTAACAATAAACTAAACTATAGATGAAGAAAGTTGAAGCAGCATGCCCACGCTTCTGTTTCTTATTTATGTCCTTTCACAGCTTCAATCATTCTTTGTGTTTCTTTTAGATGATTCTGAAATATTTGCTTTGTTGTTCTTCTCACCTTGTGTGTTCTCATTAACTGAAAAATCGCTATTTAGTTCACTTTAGCTTTAGTCTTATATATTCTACTTTGGAGTTTCACTATAGACATCCCCCTCCCCATTTTCTATGTTTGTGTAAGAAGAGGTTTTTCTGAACTAGTAGAAGCAGGTTCCTAGAGAGTCGAAGGGAATGAACCAAGATAACTTTTCTACCTTTATACTGTCCTCTCCTGTTACTGCGAATGTCTCCATAACCTCTAGAATCTAAAATAGGCAGATTCATAAAAGCAGAAAATACAATGGTAGAAACTGGGGGGTGGGGAGAAATGGGGAGCTGCTATTCAATGAGGAAGTATGGAGTTTCAGTTAAATGCTATGAGTAAGTTTTAGGTATCTGCTGTACAGCACCATGCCTGTATTGTACACTTAAAAAATTATTAAGAGATCTTATGTTAAATGTTCTTACCATAGTAAAAAATACATAAATAAATTATCTCAGTGTAATTCCCAGCTAAGCGCGGGTCAAGAGGGCTCTCTCTTTCCAGTGCTATGGTTCCTCCAATTTGCACTATTTTGGTTTTTTTTGCTTTATATATCATGTTTTCTACTTTATAGCTTGTATTTTTTTTCCAGGATACTTTCTGGACTGGTCTCCTAGGTACTAACAGCTCCTCTCAAATACCTAAAACTTCTTTCTCCTTTACAGTCACATTTCTTTCCTACTCTAATTGGCTTCTTTTCTTAGTAATGTCTCCTCATTTGTGAGCCTCTGTCCTTTGGAATCAGAGAATTCACTGAAATTTTCTAGCATCACTGTCAGTTGTCCATAGAGAAAAAAAAAAAGCATAAATGTTTACCTCCCCTCTTGCGTGCTATGTACAAAACCACCTTCCAGCTATAGATCTCAACACACAGAGTCAAACATTAATAATAAGACTTCCAGGGAGGACAAAGGGGATCGATCATCTTTGTGACCCTGGATATACAAATTTTTTTTTTTTAAGAATACAAAAAAATGCTGACTCTGAAATAAAATAAAATTTGATAAACTGTTTTACACTAAACTTAAGAACTTCCTCTTATCAAAAAACACTGTGCAGATAGAAGAAAGTCAACAAGGAAGGAGGGACAATGTGTATACATTGGCGTGTATACATCTGGCAAAGGACAAATATCCAAAATATAAGGAGCACTTCTGAAAATTGATAGAAAAGGAAAAAATACTCATAAAAATAGGCACTGCTCAAATATCCACAAGGCCAATAAGCACGGAAAGTCGCTCAACTTCATTAGGAAAGTCATCAGGAAAATGTAAACTAACGCTTCAGTGCAGGATGCTGGAGTGTGGAACGACTGAACTCTGATTCATCGCTAGTAGAAATGGAAGCTCTTGTAACTGGATTTTAAAACTCTGGATGTTCCAAAGACAGCTGGATTTATGCAGAGCCCATGGCTCCACTCTCAACTATTTACCCCACAGAAACCCATTCATTTGTTCACAAATGATTTCCACATGTATGGTCATAGCAGTGCTATTCCTAAAAGCTTTTCAAACAGGAAGGAACCACATGTTTAACAATATCAAAATGGACCAATCTATCGTAGCCTATTAATGCAATATGGTCACAGCAATGGGTCATTTTGAATGCATGCAACAATGTAGAGGAACCTGATAAGTAAAATTTTGGCTAAAAAAAAAAAAAAAAGAAAGAAAAATCTCTGAAAGTATATACTGTATAATTCCATTTTAATAAATTTCAAATATAAGTAAAAATAATCCATGCTAGAAATCAGATCTTTGGTTGCCCTTTTAAATGAAGCAATGGTGACTGGAAAGGGCAGCGTTTTCTATTTTGTCATCTTCTTAGTGTGTGTTAACTTTGTGCAATTGGTAATCTGTACACTTGTGATCTGCAAGTTGTCTTTCATGAACAATTTCTCCTAAAAATCCAAGTAATACACAGTCAATTATGTCTGAAGTATTGCTGAATAATGAAGTTGGGTTTTTTGGGCAGGGTTGGCTTTTTTAAAACAGAGTCTCATTCTGTTGTCCAGGCTAGAGTGCCATGGCATCATCATAGCTCAAAGCAATCTCAAACTCCTGGGTCCAAGTGATCCTCCTGCCTCAGCTTCCCCAGTAGCTGGGATTACAGTCTCCCACCACAATGCCCGGGTGATTACTCCATTTTTAATAGAGATGAGGTATCACTTTTGCTCAGGCTGGCCTTAAACTCCTGAGCTCAAGCAATCCTTCTGCCTCACTTTTCCAGAGTGCTAGGATTGCAGACATGAGCTACTGTGCCTGGCCATGAAGTTTGTTTAATCTGTTTAAAGGATGTATATTTTAGTGTGTCTCTGTGTGTGTGCGTGTGTGTGTGAAAGAGAGCGAGATCTACACTGCTGCTCGCCTCCTAGAGTAACTGGAAATGATGTAATTACTTTATTTAAATTTTGAACATTTCCTTCATATGCATACAGAATTCACTCTCAAGAAATACTTATTTGTAGAGGTCACATCTTCATTACTTTGGGACAAAGTCCATTGAACTTTTGGTATTATTTAATAAGAGTATTGCTTTTCTGTTAAGAAAAGTTGGACACTGCTAATTAAGTAGAATTAGATTCAACATTACCCCTGTTTCTGCTGTCAAAATCCATTCTCTGTCTTCTGAAAAGACTCATGAAACAGCAGCTAGTCCTTGCTAACTTATTTTGTTCAATTAAAATTAAATTACACAACTGAACTTTTTTCCTGTCTTTTCTATATAACATTTTTGTTAATTGCTTAATTAAAATCGAAGCCTGACATTTTTTTTTTCTCTTTAGAAAAAAAGAAAAAAATAGAAAATACGCTCTGCTGGTTTTCCGTTCAGATATTCAGCAGGAAACACGGGAACTAATCTTCTATCACCGATAAAAGAAATAGTTCACACCACTCTTTTGAAAATATTTTTCATAAAGGTACAAGAAAGGTAGTTAAATTCAAGGTCAGATTCCAGTTTCTAGGAAGGAGTTTATAATACAGTCGTGTTTCACAAATATCTCTAGTTTTCACCATGTGCACATACACACGCACGCACATACTCTCCCAGAAACATCAACTTGTTTTCTTTAACCTTCATCATTTCCTAGTAAACACTTTGTATATGGAAATAATTGATGATTCTATGTTCAGTAGCAATATTCAGGACCATTGTTCTAAAAATCTAATCTTTCTTAATAAGTACCATCTATAGAGTGATTACTATTTGGGCATTCAGAAATTGTTTTATATGCATTAACTAATTTAGTAATCATAACATCTATCTAATAGGTGCTATCATTATTCCCTTTTTATAGCTGAAAAGCTGAGGCACAGAGGAAATGACCTGATTTGCTTACACTGCTAGGAAATGTCAGAGCTGGGATTGTCACCCAGAATTTCATCTTCATTCTTTGTAATCTAACCACTATACTGTGTTGCCTCCAAGAAGATATAGGCCAACAGATAATTTTCCTTCTAAAATCACCAAATTTGTTTCTTCTATTCCTTTACTGATTCAGCAGCCTCTTACTGGGCTTCTAGGTTACATGTTAGATGGGTTAAGTAAGTAGCATGTGTGCATCAGGGAATAAAATAGAGGTAGTATTTGCCTTCATGGAACTTAAAAACAATTAACAAGTAAAAATAAATGAATAAATATATAATTAAAGAAAATGGCAATTAATAAACATTTAATTGTGGTGTACAATTAAATGTCTTTACTGCGCAGTTACAGAATAAACCAATTTCAATTACAACAATTAAATAAAGCCATTCACAACAGTATGGTTCAAATTTCAGTTACCACAATGTATATTAACTAAGTAATTGTGTAAAGTGTGAAGCTGCCTGATGGCTTTTCAGTCCATAAAGTGCTGTGTACAAGTGTGGTATGTCCCAGATGCACCTTATTATCATCAGTGACCAAGACATCACTTCTCTCAAAGTCTGATCACTGCTCATCCTCGTCTGCTAGTGATAAACCTGCTTGACATTTTATAAAAGCGGATATTTGAGAGAGGAAAACGGGCAACAAAGATGAATGTGCAGCAAAGAAAGGAAAATGATAATGTGGACAGTGAAATTCAAATTGAGTGTGAACAGAGTTATGGAAGACATAGCCGACTATGTTGACAGAGCTGCCATTGAGATCCCTTGATATGTACTGGGGAATTCAGGGAAGATGAATTTATTGACATAAATGAGAAAAACACCTTTGACAAAAATGATGTGGACGTCCAGAGTACATATGGACATGAGCATAAAACCTTGACACTAACGAACTCTTAAAGATGTCTCATGGCGCTAGGACCACATAGAATACAACGTTGGAAATGGATGCAGACTTAGAGAAAGATGTATGACAATTTGTCAAAGCATAAAAACGGTGCTTGCTCTGTATCATCAGCTGTGCGATGAGAAGGTGAGCACTATTCAAACAACCTCTTTCATGAAGAAATATAATGCTTTAATTTTCAGTCTTGGTACTGTTTTAAATTACTGCATACTAAATAAATATTAGGTTTACTAACGTCTCCATTTTTCTGCACAAATATAACCTACAGAAAGAGATTTCTTTTTGTTTAGACTAAACCTTTAAAATCATGGAATGATTTTAATTTTTTCCATTGATCATGAAAATTGCTTTGTACAATTTCTGCTCCTGTTTTTATTATTTAGACTCTCACATGACTATGCAAAGCAAACCTTGCCTGAGCAAAAGAAAAAGCCAGCAATCCATAACTTCCAACCAATTTCTTTGTTCCTATTATTTAGTCCACAGGAGAAACAACAAATTAATATTCTTTTTCTTTTTGAGTTGTTTTTTAGAAACCCCTACACCATGGAAAATATAGATAAGAAAGAAGTGTGGTGAGGAATTGAACTCTGTCCATTGGATATTCTAGATTTCCCCCTGAGGAGGTGGTCACACCCATCTCAACATTCCTTTCCACTAATTCAGGAATCTCTGAGTTGACCTACACACCTCCCTTTAAGATATCTTGCCTTTTCGGCCAGGACTGCCTGAAATGGACCCCTGCCTTTAAAAACCCTGGCTCATAACCATCAGGGAGTTTGGGTTTTAAGTGTTAACTGCTTGTTCTCCTTACACAGCACCCTGCAATAAAAATACCTCTTCTCCCACTGCAGCTCTTGGCTCCAGTGCCTGGCTTTATGGTGCTGGTGAGTGGACCCAGTTTGGCTGGGTGAGGATAGGGGCAACTGTTCCATATAAGAACTTGTTTATCTCTTTCCGCCTCACACCTCACTCCAGCCATCCCTGAGAATCCTGAAGACAGATCAGATTCTACTTTCCTGTGATTCCTTCCACGCTGCCTCAGGGCTGTGGCTACTGCGCCTTTATTCCCTCAATGACTGTGCTTTCAGTTGTCTCTGCCTTCCAGAAGCTTGTTTCTTTTTTTCTGAGTCTCTGACTGGACAGTGGATCCCTCTAACTTTCTTTCTCATAAAAAGTTGTATACACTCCTGTAAGTTTCTAAAATTTTAATGGCATTAATGTCAGTGTTTTGAAATTAATCCCAAAGCCACTTGAATGGACTCTCTCAACCAAGAAGACTCCTCCCACAGGAAAAAAAAAAAAGCCCAAAACAAAACCAAAATCCTTAAAGTAGAGTTGCCAGCCATGAGGAGAAGGGAGGTCAGACACCCCTAATTATAGTCTATCTCTTTAGAAGTTATTTTTTTGTAACAATAGGATACAAAATTATTAACAAGCCAATGACCATGTAAGACAAAGGTTAAAGTACACCAATAGGTCATCAATTCAGTTAACAGATCAATTGAGTCTGGGCATATGTCTAGTATATGTCCAATGGTTTGTCTCTGAAAAACAGACTTCCTTATCATAACTAAAACATTCCCAGAGTTTAGACAAAGCTTCATTTCTTTAACCAATTGCAAATCAAAGAATTTTTAAACCCACCTAAAACCTGTCATCCCTTAGTTTGAGATGTGTTGCCTTTTTTTGGCCGAACCATTGTATGCCGTCAACATACTGATTTATGACTTTATAGGTAATTCCTGTTACACTGAAACGTATAAGACCAAGACCAAACTGTGACCAACCACGGCCAGAACACTTGCTCATGTCTTCTTGGGCCTGGCTTTCCTGGTGTTGGCCACAAATTTTCAACTCAGAATAAACCTATTAATTTATTTTAGACTTTGATGCTTTTCCATTGACATGTCTTTCCTGTCCTATGAGAAGCAGAGATCAAGGTAGGAGACTTATTAATCTGTGAAGGAAGAGAAGAAAGAGAGGAGATTGGGAAGGAAGACCTTCAGACTGAGGCACAGCTCTGAGAAAGTCTCAACCAGGCTGATGCGCAGGGCTCAAGCACAGATTACGCCTCATAGGTGGGAAAGGCCTGCTTCCAGTGCCCACTCTATGCTCAACTATTAGACTATGAGAATGGCCAGGAGAGCATGGCCGTAGTCAGCCCTAGAGTAAATTCTAATAGTAAAGATGGCAGCTGGAAGTTGTTCATAGCTGAAGGGAGATTTAAACAATATGCCTTCATGGATCCACAGTGTCTGAGGAAGAGGAGCACACTTTTATCTGGCCACTCTGTCATCTTGAGCTGATTTTTAGGTTGCATATGGACGCTTATAGCTGTTAATTTTTCTATCTGGTGGGACAGTGTCCTCTGTTGCCTTACACCTGCTTGGACCTCAGTGTCCTGCTGTAGTGGACACTGTTGTACCATCTTTCCAGTCTACATTCTTCCTTCTCTGAGAACTGTCATCACAATCCAAATTTAAATCTCAGTTCCGTTACTCTTATGCATTCAATACAGTTACAGTCTGACTACTAAAGAATGGTCTTAAAATTTGGATTATTCATTCACTGAAAGAAACTTGGGAACTCTTCGGCTTTTTTCTTTTTAATCAAAATTAGTGTTCTCTGTGTGTTAGAAATAGAATTTTGATAGTCCTTTCTACTTAATTATTTCTTTCTGCTATTGTTTGAATTACTTATTATACAACACACATTTGTTCAACACTTATAACCATGAACCTAGCATCATTATTCTAGGAATTGGAATGGCCAGGCCTTGAATAGTATACCAATGTAATGAAAAGGAAGGCATAAAATTACAGAAATCCAAATTTCTCAAAAAATACAAAAAATATGTAATTTTTAATAATTAACATATATACATAATGAATACTCACCCTTTTGGGGGTTAATATGAGGGTACATAGGATTAGATTACACTGTTTGCATCTATAAGGTAAACACAGATGTGTGTTTTTCATTTAGGGCCGAAAACAGACAGGAGGACACAACTATGCTTCTAGCTCTTGATAGTGTTTTATACCCACACAAATGCACAGTTGGAGAATGCTTGAAATGTGAAATCTTGAGTTAGTTTTCACATTAGGCATAAGTAAATAGAATTACTAAAAAGCAAAATTAGAGACTGGACTTAATAATTTGGCATTCTAATTCAGGTAGTATAGAGAGTGCTTGTATATTTAAAGATACTATGGTTACACATTTCTTAATTTTAAAAAGTTTTGTTTTTATTAGTTAGAATTTTTTATCCTATAAACGTGAGGAAATCTGAACTAAGAAGAAAATGATAACTTTTTAACAACTACAAAATTTTATCCCAAATCTGTACCTTAAATGCTAAGTAAGACCAAGAGATATTCCCTGTAAATGAAATAAATGGAGCTGTTAAGAATAGCAATATTGAAAAAATATCCAGTGTAAAATTCTGATTATTTCCTGATTTACTTTCACTGATGAATAATATTTATCTTTGTTGCTTTATAATATTTCATTGATGAGCGGTGGGGGGGTTGTGGTTACAATGATTTTTAGAAGTCAAAAGGGGCTAAATTTACCTACTATGAACTCTGGTAACAGTATGGTTGGGGATAAAAAGAATGGAATGGGTATAAGCCATCAATTATTGACAGTGAGATCTTGGAATTTGGTACATGAAAGTTACCATTGTGATTAACAAGCATTATAATTTACTATGAGAAGTTTTTATGGTGCTAGTGTTTTAAAAGATAAGAGTATGAGAAATGGTTTTTAACCAGACATGAGCAAGGGAAACATGTAACTTACCACAATCTGGGGACACATGAGCACAAGAGAAAAAGCAGCTACATAAATACTGTAAGGTAGTCAGTCTCCCAGAATACAACCAAATTTAGTTAGAGCAAGAAAGAGGTAAAGAAATTATACAGAAAAGTAAGTAAAGGTGTAGGTGAGCTGGGTCAAGGAAGATAAAAAGTTCAAAGAACTTCACAATGTGTGAGATTGGAGTTTAGGACTTTAGTAAGTACATATATTTTTTTTAAAGTTCAGGTGATAAACAACCTGAAAGATCTGGTTTTCGGTTGAGAAATATATTTTCTATTGGGAGCTAGAATTTATGTTGATGTGAGGAGTAGTGCACTGAGTAACTTTTAAAGAGAAGGCTAGTTTTGGTACACTGTGAAATATTCTTGAAATACTCAATATGGTTTAGTAAATTTAACAGGGAATCAAAATGTGGACAAAAGGTATTGAGAAGTCAGGGGTTGTGTGTAGACCCAAGTTTCTATCTTTTATCATTCTCCTGCTTGAAATTCTTTAAAATGTCTACCAGTGCAGATCTACTGGTCATAATTCTTTTGGATTTTGTATGTCTAAAAAGACCTTTATTTTATTTATGTTTGAAAGATGGCATTTTTGTTTGTAAAAAATTTTAACTTGACAGTTTTTTATTTTACTATTTTAAAACTCAATACTTAGAAGATGTTGCTCCCACTATCTTCTAGTTTGCATTGTTTCTGACAAGAAATCTGCTGTCATCTTTATCTCCATTTCTTGTTAAGTAATGGCTTTTTTTCTCATTTGTTCATCTGCATTTTGGGAGGCAGACAGGGTCTCAATGTGTTGCCTGAGCATGAAGAAAGTGGTATATCTCACTGCAACTGCAAGCTCCCAGGCTCAAGTGGTCCTCCTGTCTCAGTCTTCTAAGTAGCTGCATTTAGAAGGCATGCACTAACAGTGCCTGGCTACATTATTAATATTTTCCTTGTAGATATGAGGTCTCTACGTTTCTCAGGATAGTCTCAAACTTCTGACTGGTGATTTCCCCTAATCTGGCCTCCCAAAGTGCTAGGATTACAGGTGAGAGCCACCATGCACCAACTCGATCCACTTTTAAGCTTTACATTTTTTTTAATTAGAATGTTTATGTAATTTGTTTATGATATGTCTTAATGTAAGGCCTTCTTTCCACATTTTTTGTCACTGGGCTTTGTTGACCTGAGTTAGTTTTGTTCTGAGATGTAGTTCAGCTACTTGGAATCAGTGTAATTCTTTTGGGTGTTGTTTTGAAGGTTCGTAGGTGGGATCAGAACTGTGTTTAATCCAGAGTTCTTCCATACTAAGAAGGAAAGGTCTTTCTTAGTATTCTTATCAATAGCTCTTGAATTATAAGGTACTCCATACTGATTATTAGGAACAGTCACTATTCTTTCCCTTATGTGAACTACAGGCACTATTCTCTTCACTCATTGGAGTTCATTCCCCATCTTTTTTTTTGCAGTTTTTGGCCAGGGCTGGGTTTGAACCCATCACCTCCGGTATATGGGGCCAGTACCCTACTCCTTTGAGTCACAGGCACTGCCCTTCATTCCTCATCTTATCATGGTTCTCTCATATAATTGAGCTGATGAGCTCTCAGGTGAATTCTCCAGAAAGTTTGTCTCTGTTCACTTCCCTCTTTTCTGGTACTCTGTTTTGTAATCTCACTGCTTTGTCTTGCCTGGACACTCATCTAGCTGCCTCTTCAACTCAGGAAGACAACAAGTCTTCCCCCTTCTTGCACCACAGCCTGAAAACTTTCTCCTGGCAGCAATCTGGGGCAATCAGAGGACTCATCTCATTCATTTCTTATTTCTCAGGAATTATTCTTTTACATAATAAGCTCTGTGGTTTCACATATTTTATTCTGGTTTTTTTTTGTTCATTTGTTTGTTTCCTGATTGTTTTCAGCATGAGGGTAAATTTCATACCTGTTACTTTCTGTTATTATTTGAGCTAGTATTTATTGAGTACTAGATCTTTATAATATTATGAATGAAATGCAATAGAAAATTAATACAGAACAAAAACTCCTTTAGTATGTGAAAGTTATAAATACACAGAGACATAAACATATTTCAAGGCATAATTATGTAAATAGATGGCAAAGATTAAGGTAAAGGTGTCAGCTCTTCAACCTCATTTAATATGAAGGAACATAGTTTGAACAACAAAAAATTCTGAATTCATAAGGACATGCTGGAAACCCTTATCAAAAGGACAGTGTAAACTTTACTTGTTTTGCTCATTAAATTGAAAATGTACTTGGAAAAGGTCATGGGGATTAGAGGTTAGATAAGTCATAATCAAAGCAATTAGCAATAGATTATGTCTTATGAGCTTTCTAGAAAAAGAAATAACAGTTGAGATTGTTGAACTCAAGATTGTCTTTGTTTGCCAAGATGAAACATAATTCAATAACCAACTACCTTCTTCATTACATAAATACAAACAGTACTCTCCTTTATCTAAAGTTATAGGTTGCAAAGCAGATGAAGTGATTTTCAAGTATATGTGTGTTATACAAATCATGTCTTTGGACAAAGATTTGCAGACACTTAAAATTTTCATTTTCTAAAAAGGTTAATTGGGGAAAGCACTCCATATTGCAGCTTATTGGTTGACATTAACAGAAGGTAGATATTTAAAATTACTAGACTCTAGAAAGTATTCTGGACATTTTAGTGCAGCTCATTTAAAGTATATCTGAATTTTAGCCACCAATTTCTCATCTTCTTTCAATTGTATCTTAATGTTTCTTATCACTGTTACCATTTTTAGTTCAATTTTTTTTTTTTAAGAACTTGCTTTAAAACACTGCACACAGTCTCAGAATTCTTCGGTTTTGTCACTGAACAAATGAGTGAGACTCTTCGGTACTCTGAGCCTCCATTTCTGTAGCTGTGAAATGTGGCTTAAAAACTTGTCTTTTTTACTTTCCTAATAATAGATCATGCATTAAAGCACTATGCAAGTGTGGGGTTTTCTTTTTTTTTTCATTGTTGTTCTTTCAGGATATGGTGCTATTTCCAAAGGTATAAATTTGGACGTAAACCAACCTTTGGAGGATATGATTTTTTAAATGCTGGTTTCTGACTTTGCTCAAGTAAAGACACTTAACTATGCCAGACTCTTAACTATTTTATTACGCATATCAAGATAAGAAGGACTTGCAGTGATCTAAATCTGAGAAAAATGAAATACTGGGGTGACATGCTTCAAGATCAATAACTAAGGAGTAGTGTGGACCTTAAAAGGTGACAACGAAGACCTGACAGAGATCACTTAGAAAGGGAAATAATAATTAAATGAACTACTAGGACAGCGCCTGTGGCTCATTGGGTAGGGCGCTGGCCCTATATACCAAGGCTAGCGGGTTCAAACCTGGCCTCAGCCCAACTGCAACAAAAACATAGCCAGGCGTTGTGGTGGGCACCTGTAGTCCCAGCTACTCGGTAGGCTGAGGCAAGAGAATCACCAAAGCCCAGGAGTTGGAGGTTGCTATGAGCTGTGTGACGCCACAGCACTCTACCAAGGGCGACAAAATGAGACTCTGTCTCTACAAAAAAAAAGAACTACCTGATGCTAACTAGGGAAAAATAATTGGTGATAAAATAGCATAGAAATTCAAAGATCAAAGAATTGGATTTAAATTCAGCATTACACACAGCTCATCAATAAAATGAAATAAGCTAACCTCATTTTTCTATAAGGCTTTGCCATACTGTTTTATTCTAAATCTAAATATCCATTTTTTCTTTCCAGCTCTAGGTGACTATAAAGTATTAGATCTGTACTTCCATCAGAGAAAATCTGTAAATCTATTGGTTAAAACATCATTCTTGAGTCATATGGCTAGGGCTAAAACATCTGTTCAGGATATTAGATAATTTTAAGGAGTTATTGTTTATTTTGATAGGTGTAGTCAAGGTTTGGGGATTGTGTTTTTAAAAGCTGTTCTTATCTCGTAGAGCTATATTCTGAAATACTTGCAGGAAAATTATATATATATATATATATATATATGTGACATATATATATATATATACTTATATATATATATATATATGACATAGAGAATTTGCTTCCAAATAAACCAGAAGATGAGGAGAGTATAAGGATTTGGATAAAACAAGAATGGTCATGAATTGATAATTATTGAAACCGGAAGATGAGCTCATTCTATTTTTTCTCTACTTTTTCATCTTTGAAATTAAACAAAGCTTGTTCCATCACACAATGCTCTGTGACTTAATGCAAGTTACTTAATAGTCAGCGCCAGCATTTATACAAGAGTAAATAAGAAATACCCACCTCATAGGATTGTTCTGAGGACTAAATGAGTTAATTGATGTAATATACTTAGAATACTGTGTCTCTTGGAACATGCTATGTGAATATTACCTTTTAAAAATAGTTTCCAGGCTTGGCACCTGCAGCACAGTGGTTACAGTGGCCACATATACCACATACATGGCACTCTACCAAGGGCAACATAATGAGACTCTATCTCAAAAAAAAAAAAAATAGAGCAGTGTCAAGAAGATGGGAAATTAAGGGTGCAGCTTGCAATTTTAGACTGTTTATATGTGCCCACATACATGTGCCTAGGCAGCCACATTTATGTCTTTGAACAACAGTAAGGAAATGTAAGAATTAAGAATGAAGTTACTAAAATATGGCAGTATTATCCCAACTTGTAAAATGTTTATCAGATCTGTACCTTGAAGAAGAAATTGGGGGGCTATTATAGCTAAGATTTATTGAACACTAAATGCCAATGGATGCATTTACGTACATCGTGTCATTAAATCCCCACGTGAAGAGGAGGTTTATATCTCTAAATGTGTTTTTCAGTTAATTCACTTGTCCAAGGCCCCATTGCATTCCCCATTCTGTTTGCTAACATCGGTATTCAGGTTAGATAACCATGTATGTTATGTATCTGTGTATCTATACATACTCCGGCCACCTAAGTCTTACACATAGGTGGATTTTAACAAGCCTTGAAGCTTTTGCATTAGCTGCCACCCCTTTCCCTGGACTCTCACCCTGGGTGTGGTGTGCTTCCTCAAAGTCATGTCTTGGCTTAATAAGGCCTCCTCGGGCTCCCACTCCCAGGGAACACTTTGTACCGAGTGTATCTATTACCCTTTTTGCTTTCTTGCAAAATACTTGCTGAGGGTTTCTTGTCTGGTTATTGTTCTAGAATTATACTTGATCATGTAAGTTTAGTTTATTGAAGGATCCCCAGGATCTGTTTCTTGAAAGAAAAATATATAGATACCCGAAGTATAAATAGTGGTTTAACTCAAAGAGGTAGCCTCGAGGCTGTTTTATATTTTAATATTTAAAACTTTTATAATATTGCTATTCAAATATGTTTGATGATATTCATCAAGGTGAATATTGGCTTGAAATACTGCAATAGAGCTGCCTAACCTGTCCTTCCATCCCATTGGTGACCTCTTTCTCAGCCCATCCTCTGAAAAAAAATTCACATTTGGCAATCATTTCTCAACCTCTCATCTTTGTCAGATGATCCATGACTTCATTTACCATTAGTCAAAAACTGCCTGCAGAAACGAACCTTTCCAGAGATCCAGCATTTGTACAATGGCTCCTGCCTCAGCCAATTGTCTGTTTGGCACTAAACTCATGAGTCCTGGAAGCTTCTCCTGGAAGCTCCCGGCCTATATTCAACTGTGTCATGGTACCTTGGGTCCAAAATCGAATTCTTTTCAATAAGGTAGAATGACTACAACATTTGGGGATATAGGAGGGAAAAAAACAAGATTTACTTTTATCAAATAATGGAAATATTGTGTTGACCATGACTCACTTAAATATGACCTTGGGAACCATTTGTACATCATTTAGGGAAAATGGTAGCATTAGGTAAAATGTTATTGCTGTTTGTATTAAATCCTCTTTGCCTACTATTTGACCAATTTTAATTCAGGTTATGTTTCATCAGTGACCTTCTTTCCTCATAATGTTCTTTCCTCAAAACTCTCCTTACTTATTCTGTTACACTATGCTATTTTTCTTTCTCCACAGTTTACTATATACTGTTCTCCATTTCTCAGCTTGGGAAAGTAAAACTTTCAAAGTTACCTTACACCAAAACTGAACATTCCTTGATATGGTCTACACTCAGACTATCATTTAAAGCTTATTTTTCCCTAGTAACTCCTGTTTCTCCATTTCGCTCTGATCTCCGTTACTCCAGAGTTCCTGCCTTTCCTGCACAAAGCCAAGGTGCCCATGCCTCTTGTTAGTCTTTATCAGCCATTGCCAAGTTGGGTCATTTCTGCACTAAAAACTTATTAAGAATTTCTCTGCAAGCATCATTATAAGGTTACATATGTTTATAAAATGTCTCAGATCAATCATCTGTTGTGTGGTGAACTTGTTTTCCCATCAAACTATCTGACTCTAAAGCATGTGATCTTTCCAGTGTATTAGATTGCTGCAGGCTAATTAAGACACAAAAGATTTGGCCAGTGGCTTCTACAGACCAGTTTTTAAGAGGCTTAAAATATTAATTTGGTTCCAAGATAACACTGGGAACATACTGAGGTGGAAAATACATTTCACAGAGCTCTTGTCAAGGATTGCACGGTATGTTGGCAGAAATACTTGATATGTATAAGCTGCTTGGGGACTGCAGTTAGATTGTTGGGACAAGGGGGCAGGTCCAACTATCAGTCTTCTTTGCCACTTATGCCTTACACAGAATTCAGCTACTGTTCTAAATCAGTGGTGAGTAAATATTTAAGAAATATCCATTTGAAAAGATAGAAAATGATTAGCTTATTGGCACAGCCATCTGTCCTGAGCTGCCCTAGACTCAACTCTATATTCTACTGTTTATATATCAGAAATTCTTATCAAAAAATGCATTTATGTCTATATTCCTACTAAAGCATTTTCCCCACAAGGGTTAAATCCATCTTCAATATGTTTAAAGTTCCAGTGAAATAGAAATGATGATATCAGCTTGTATTTGTTGGCAAATACACAGCCAAGTTGAAGACCATTTCTCTAGCAGAGGAAAACGTAAGCACACCAGACATTGAAACTTTTTGACCAAATCGAAAGGTTGAAATAAAATTGAAAACAAACACAAAAAAATCACTAGTATGTGGTCAATGATATCTGCTTAATGTCCTGCAGAAGATGAGTTCTTGTAAGTTTTACCAAGAGCAATACAGTGGTAAAGGTCGAATTTCCAAAATTGGAGGATGGCACTGAGAATGCGTCAGCGTCTTCCAAGATGCTAAAACCTTAGCATTGGAGAACAACCCGCTGTCAAAGAGTCAGAAACACAGTCCAAGCATGATCAGACTCTGGGAAAAATCTGCACCCCAGACATTCTCTTTCAACGCAAGTTTTCCACAGCACATCAGGGTAGAATATGCAGCAGCCTTTCTACTTTGACAGAAGCCTTTTCTAAGGAGTAACAAAGACAAAAATATTGCAAGTAACAAAGACAAAAATATTGCAAAGTTCATTATGGACAAACGAACCAATCAATGTTCATTGGGGACAATATTTTTGGTATTACAGTAGCAACAAGGAATTCTAAACTTGTTTGTACATATATAAATTCATTGACAGATATTCACCTACTTGTGGGAGTAGGAGGAGATTCTGAGCATGTGTGTATATACACACACACTTACATATAGACTTATGCAATATATACATATACATTTCTTTTTCAAACAATACCACTGGAGCAGGCCTGAATATATAGTTAAAAAGTGAAAGACTACTTTTGAAATTTTAGCCCCAAGTCTTTTATAAGTAAAATATTGAATTTAGTTTTCTACTCTGAGCAGGCCGCCATGAAGGCCACCACACTAATCATAACATGACATTTTATTCCCGTATTTTTATTTTGACAATATGATTTTCAGTCGTAAGTCAGGTTTGCAAGTGCAATCAGGAATTGGTATATTTGCATTGATAACTTCGAGTAAAAACATCTTTCTTTATCTGAGATAATTGATACATTTTGGTTGGTATCATGTGAATGCTGTCTACCTTCTCAAAACACAAGCAGTATTTACATAGTCCGTGCCTGCCAATAGCATCTTGAAAAGTCTGCCCTGTGGATTCATTTATCTACTTTGCGATTTTAAAAGGCATTTGAGAAAGAAAGAATTCTGGATTTCATGCTACATTTCTAAAGGCAGACTGTGACATAAAATTAAAAGCTTACCGTTTTGCTACACACCTCTGTCTAGTGGCATTTAACCTACCATAAATGAAAACATATTTATGGTGAAATCATCATAATAAGTGATGAAAGAGATTCTGGTAAATATGGTAGTTCTATTTCCCAAGGTGTGGTTTCACAATTTAGTGCAGGAGAATGAGCGTAAGTGTAATAATTTGATTTACTCATTTTATTAGTTGGAATTCTTCTTAGATCGGTTTCTAAGAGGGGATTTTGGTTACTTTGACTCCACTGCTGTAAAACCCTTCACTTTCAGTGACTTTTCCAATTTTGGTAATGAAAGTATTTGGGTCCTCACACTCACACCATTCCTTGAAATCTTGCCCATTAGTTTACTAGAAGCCCATAAAATATTAACTTGTGTTGTGTGCAGTAAGGAGACCCATAAAACACCATATGTTTAGTGACTGAACTGCTAAAAAATGTCCTTGCACCTCTTCCGTAATATTCTGTGACATACAGGAATTTCAGATTTGACCATATTTAATAAGCAGGAAATATTCTTTGTTCTCATTGTACCGTCTTCATACTCTTCAAGGGAAAAACTTTCCACACATGCAAGATAAAGAAACACTGGTTCTGAGTAATCAATTTATTTCAAGAAATAAATTTAGAGGCTATTTCACTTGTTTCATTGCCTTACCTATCCTTCTAGTGTTCAAAAGCTGATTATTATTAGCAATGTGAGAACAAAAACCATATTTCATTCATATTCCGTCCCTAGAAAATAGATAGCTCTCCATACAAGTGCACAAACAAGGCATCAATCCATGCTAACCCAACTTTTCTCAGGTATATCCTTAGGGATACCAAATTTGGAATGAGAAAAACAAAAGAATTATCCTTAGGCAAGATAAAAACTATAAAATATGGGAAGTGAAGGATCTCAAATTAAAACTCAAATTACTCTGCTAATCATGGCAACATTACCAAAGCATATTAGAACCAATGAAATCAAGAAAGCATCTATTGTCCGTACACAGTGTCTCCTGTAATCCTAGCACTCTGGGCAGCTAAGATGTGTGGATTGCCTGAGCTCACAGGTTTGATACCAGCCTGAGCAAGGGCAAGAGCCCGTGTCTAAAAAATAGCTGGGCATTATAGTGGGCACCTGTAGTCCCAGCTACTCAGGAGGCTGAGACAAGAGGATCCCTTGAACCTAAGAGTTTGAGGTTGCTGTGAGCTATCACCACAGAATGATAAAATGAAACTCTGTCTTTAAAAAAAAAAGCATCTATTTATAACCAATACAAACCAACAAATAAAAACAAAACTAGAATGGGCAGGTTAAACCACAGCTTTTTTTACTTTTACTCAACATCTTTTGCTTTAGAGATATAGAGCCCCTCTTCTAAGTAAATGGAGTTCAATACAGAGAACTATGGTCCCTGGACATACATGCTGTGACTGTATTATCTTCTATCCAAGTTTTGGGCCTTGGGCCATAGATGATGTGAAAAATGCTGGAGAGGGTAGAAGAAAAACAATAGTTGTATTTTATTTTTTAAAAGTGAAACTGGGCTCTATAGAATTGCTTGGTACCCTGTCCATCCCCAACCCCCCTTTCTTAGAATGCCACCCAGCCTCCTCTTGCCCAGCAAACTTGGATAGGTAATAATGCTGCTCTAGCGCCCAATCTTTCTACTATGCAGAGAGATTAGAAAAGAAAAAAAAATTAAAAAATAAGCAACCACACTCCCAAAACACATTTCTCTGTGATGAAGTATCTCTGTAACTTAATATCGAATCTATGGATCACTTTAGGTGTAAGTACTGAGTTATTCCACATTTACCTCAGTTCACCAACTCATTGTGCAACTTTTTTTGTTTGTTTATTTGTCAAGAAAAAGGGTCTTGCTCTGTCACCCAAGCTGGAGTGCAGTGGTGTGAACATCACTCACTGCAACTTCTAACTCCTGAGTTCAAGCAGTCCTCCCACCTCAGCTTCCTGGGTAGCTAGAATGACAGGTGCCCACCATCAGTATTACATAGCTTTTTTTAGTTTTTGTAGAAACAGGGTCTCACTATGTTGTTCAGCCTGGTCTTGAACTCCTAAACTCAAGCAATGCTCTTGCCTAGGCCTCTCAAAGTAGTGCGATTACAGGCATGTGCCCAGTCTGGAATCTTAATATTAAAATAATGCCTATATTTGCTCAGCTTTTTAAAAATGCTAAAACTCACTAGACAGGAAGTAAAATATGGGAATAAATATTTATAAAAGGCTTTGAGAACCCTTGGTGGAAAATCACCTGGATGTGTGAGAAGCATTATTGGAAGTATGAGAAAAAAACAAGGCCAACTGTCCAGTTTCTATAATAATTGGCAGATTGATAGGCTCAATCACAACTTTTTAGCTGCATTTAAATTTAAATTTGCAATGAAATAGAGCCCAATCTAAATACTTCTAAATAGAATATATGCAGAGGTGGTAGTAATAACACTCTAAGATTTCCCCTTTTATGTAGTATTTGAGAGATCACATAGCATACTCAATGCCATTGATTTTGGGATGAACTCAATTTCCACACATCATTCAACTGTTCATAAAGGTTACAAGAAAGGTGAAAAAATAGATCAAAAGAGCCTGAAAGAGGCCAACAACTCGGCATAAAGTGCCACATGGCAATGCACTTAGTGCCTGAGTCAATATCGTTGTATTAATTCTTCTTGTTAAACAAGAAAAGAGAGTAAACTCAAGTTAGAGAATTTTGGAACATCTTTTATAACTTCTCATTGTACATCTTCACAGAAAAATGTATGAATTCTCATTAAAATATGAAGATTTTAATTTCAAATGTACAAAATAGCCCTTTAAACAAAATGACCTTCAGACTCAAACGTTTGGAAATGTCACCTTGTAAAGGTTAAGATGTTGCTCTGACCCTGCTCACCTGTAGATCATATTCTGAATTAGGAGTTCAGAGCATGACATTGCCCCTCTCTCAATTTTAGCTGTCTACAGAGAATAAGGTCAAGGGCATGCGATGGTCTCTATGGCAAGCCAAGGATTGCTTCAGCAAGTTTTCATGGCTTTGAGTCCTAGTGCATCATAATTTTCTTTAAGGCCTGGAATAAGTAGAAATGTGATTCCTTCATGTTATCTAACCCTTCTTGATTGTATAATACCATTAGTTTTATTCTGACTTCAAACTGTAAGAATTTTTTGTTGTTGTTGTTGTAAGTCCCATATAAACTAACAAATTTGTAAATTACACCTATACCAATAGTAAGTACCTTTTTTTCTTTCTTCGTTATGCTGAAATTAGATCTCAAATGAAGTGTTTCTTATCTGATACATAGAATTAACTCTGGAATAATGTAATGAGTCAATGTGCCTGGTGAGGTCGATAAAATGGGAGTTCGCTGTATGTATTAGTTTCCTATTGCTACTAGAGGAAATCTTCACAAACATATGACTTAAAACAGCAGAAATTTATTATCTTACAGTTGTGTGTAATTGAGAAATTCAACACAAGTCTTAGCTACAATATGGGGCTGCATTCCTTTTTGGAAGTTCTAGGAGAGAGTCCCTTTTTTGGCCTTTGCCAGTTTCTAGAGGGCACCCACATTCCTAGGCCTATAGCCCCTTCTCCATCTTCAAAACCATCCACATCAGGTCAAGTGTTTCTCATGCCACCATATCTCTAGTTCCCTGCAATGAAAAAAGGTCCTCACATTTAAAGATTTATGTGATTGGACTGGGCCCATTTGGATGATCCAATATAATCTCCCTATCTCAGATTTCTTAACGTCAATTCTATCTGCAAAGTCCCCTTTGTGATATAAGGTAACATATTCATAGGGTTCTGAGGATTGATGTGTGAATGTTATCGGGAAGCTGTCACGCTGTCTACCATAGAGTAATAGTCAACATTGTCTTGTCTAGACGGCATTTCAGTCCTTTAGATCATCTACAGTGTCCTGGATTCTGACAATCAGGCAACCAACTTTTATTCCTATTTGAAGATGATTTTGACCACAATGTTATAATGAGTTTTCCAACATTTCCAGTATAATTCCAAGTCTCTTAAAAGACAGAAAACCACTATTATTGAATATATCAACTTTGAATTTTTTCAATTTCAATAATAATAAATAAATGACTAAAAATTACTTTGGAAATTGAATATATTATAAGGGTATATTTGAGAGGGAAGAAATGAGTATTCGCCTGTAAATCCAAAAATTGTATAATCTTGGCCACATCTCTAAAGCTTTCCAGGGAGCACTACCTCATATAAGAAATGAGTAAATTAGATTATGTGATCTCTAAAAATTCTTGCATTACAGAATTCCATGCATTTGTTACTTCATGGACGTAATAAGTTCTTAAAAGCTATGGAAATTAAAAACTACTGCCAAATGTTTTGAAGATAATTAATGATGACTTAATATAAAGAAAAGAAATTCAAAACCAAAGTCCATGCTTACTCTTGGCAAAAATGGTGTTTAAGGTACTCACAGAAGACCAGTTATTTCGTTACCATAGGTTTTGAATCATTAACATTTTGAACAAAATTTTAGATCATATTAGGCTTTAACTCTTTAAAAAATATGTATGTAGACAAAGTTTTATCTGCCAATTAGTTAAAAAAATCGAAAAGATGGCTTTTTGTTTAGGAAATAATTACTTAAAAAATTAGTTTTGGATGGAATGGAAGTTTGTAATAAACACAAAATAGTGGTGATTTCAGGAATGTAACACTTTGGTCTATATAGCAAGATAAGTATTAGCAGAGATAATGTTTAAGTTATTTTGTTATAACAACTAATACCTGTCATGAATATGTTTTATCAGCAAAATAGTCCAACATAATATCTAGGAATAATGCTATTAAAAAAATTCCAGGCCATTTGGTAAAAACTCATCCTGTGTTCTGAAAGATAATTCCTTTGTGATTTTCATTAAAAATTGCCTCTTTACTTTCTCATCATCTGTGGACTGTCCAGTAGCTATTATTTTACAAACCAGAAACAGTGAACTAAGTGAGGTGGAATTATATGATTTATTATGTAAACTCAGGAATAATTCAGCATGTCTGTGTAAGGGCACAAAGGGGGTGATCTCTTTCCTCCCCATCATAAAGGTCATGGCCAATACCTGTATGATAAGAATGGTTAAAAAGAGAAAAGCATAATGAATGTATTTGATCATAGTTTATAACAGTGGTTCTCAACCTTCCTAATGCCACAACCCTTTAATACAGTTCCTGTGGGTCACGACCTACAGGTTGAGAACTGCTGGTTTATAACATGATGCAGGGGCCTTGAGAATGAAAATGAAAAGATACAAGGAAAACTGTCCGTTTTTTGTTTCGGTTCCATGAATTAGGGAATAACCAGGTAGAACTGTGATTGGACAAAAGGCATGAAGTAGACACAGAAAGGTCTATGGAAATAGACAGACAGGGGAACTCAGCAAGGCCCGTCTGCCCAGATTCTTTTATCTTCTCTGTATGGCTTTCCTTTCTTCCTGGTATGGATCAAGACCCCTCTGGAATTAGGATCTTCATTTCCCTATGCCTCAGAAATTACACAGAAAGGTGCAGAAAGGTTAGAGCATTTTTAGGCTTTATGACTGGCTTTGGGGCTGTGGTTTTTAGGACCTGCCTTGGAAAAGAGGAATCCTAGTTTCTATGGCTTACTTTAAGGAAGAATGGGTAGGGAGAGACGGTGCCTGTGAGGCCTTCGTTTTGGGATCCATTTTCTGAGCCTCAATACCTAAAGTCACGCATTTCACAGATTTCTACATCTATCCTGAATCCTCTTTTTTTTTTCTTTTTTTTTGGCTAGGGCTGAGTTTGAATCCGCCACCTCTGGCATATGGGGATGGCACCCTACTCCACTGAATCCTTTGTAGGGCTTTGATATCCTAGTCTTAATAACAAGGTAAGAATTCTCCTTCTGTGTTTGTGACTCTTATTTCTCCTAAATTTCTCTTGGATCTTAATTGACTTTCACTCTAAAGAAATAGTATAATATGAGGCAGCTCGCACCTGTAAGCCCAGCACTCTAGGAGGCCATGGCAGGCAGATTGCCTGAGCTCCGGAGTTTGAGACCAGCCTGAGCTAGAACAAGACCCTGCCTCTAAAAGTAGCTGGGCATTGTGGTGGGTGCCTGTAGTCCCTGCTACTGGGGAGTCTAAGGCAAAAGAATCGCTTGAGCCCTAGAATCTGAGGTTACTGTGAGCTATGACTCCACTGTACTCTACCAAGACAAAGTGAGACTGTCTCAAAAAAAAAGAAATAAAGGTGTAATCTGTATTCTGATATCCACATTACTCCAGTTTAAACCGACTACACTGGGAGTTGTGTATGTGTCTGTGTCTTGGCACTTCTATTTGTATTTATTTATATTTGGTTTTCATTTATACCAGTTAAATATTAAGCTTGTAAAAGTTTATGACAATGCTATCTATTTTCCTTTAATCTTCATATCTTTAAGAATAAGACTATGAGAAAAAGCGAGAGTATAAAGAAATTTTAGGTAAATACCCACCATCAAATAATCTTTAGGGGGAGTAGGACTTATATACCCCTGAACTGCAAAAGAGATTGGGAAAAAAACATGGAAGAAAACTGACTGCCCAGTTTGGGGAGACAAGGATCCCCCTTCAATAACTTAGGGTTATGCAGCAAGGGGGAGGTAATTTATGTAGCAGATACACTTGAGATGCTTTTGCCTATGTGGTAGTAGGGTTTGTACTGAGAATAAGGCTCTATGCTTGTTGTATTAATATTTGCATGCCCACAGCCAAGTCATTTAACCTTATAAGCATCCATTATTACACTTATAAAATTTTATTATAATATCAACTACTCTAAGTTCTTTGGAGGCTTGACAGCTTAACACATGCCAATTTCTTAGCATAACAGAATAATCACATAAACTCCCAATTGCCCTGGGAAAGATCACCATCGCCAGTGTCCTTACACCAAAGATGTTCACAATATAAGAAGCATGAGAACAATTCTAAGAAGAAGGCTATTATCAGAAATGAGAAATTCAGCTTCTTCTAAAGACAAGGATCTTTAATATTACCTTTTTTTTCTTTTCTTCAGAGACAACTCAGATTTTTTAATTTTTGGCAGAGATGGGGTCTTTCTGTGTTGACCAGGCTGGTCTGGAACTGCTGTGCTCAAGTAATCCTCCTGCCTCAGCCTTCTAAGTAGCTGGAACTAGAGGCATGAGCCACTATGGTAGGCACAACTGAGATTTTTTCCCCTTGTTTGTGCCAGGTGTTAATTTTTTTTTCAGTTTTTGGCCGGGGCTGGGTTTGAACCCACCCCCTCTGGCATATGGAACCAGTGCCCTACCCCTTTGAGCCACCGGCACTGCCCTAGCTGTTAATTTTTGATTCGGCCTAACCAGATTAACACAGACTTAGGGGCACAAAATCACTCAATGGTCCAACTCAGTTCTGGCTGGTAGAAATCCAGGCACACAGCCACAGGAGGGCTGGATCCTCTGCTCAGGTTTTTCCCAGGCTGAGACCAACATTGTCAGGGCTGAAACCTCATTTGAGGTGCAGTCAGGGAGAGGGAAGTGTTTCTCTTCCAAGCTCACTGGTAGTTGATAGAATCCACCTCCTTCAGGTAGGGGTGCCAATGTCCTTGCTAACTGTTGATGGGAGTGGCTCTCAGCACCTAGGGGCCGCTTTAGATCCTTGCCCCCTGTCTGCCTCCTCACGCACTATGGCTTTTTGTTTCTTCAAGGACAGCAGGAGAATGATAAGAATGGGCCCTCCTGTACACGCTCCCTTTTGATTAACTGCATGTCAACTGATTTGGGGTCATCAACACAGTGTCACATACCTTCTACTGGATGGGATAATTGCAGAAATAACACCCTGTCACAGTGCTAGTTCCAGGGCTTGCACATCCGGGGCTGGAAGCACAGAGGCCATCCTAGAATTCCACCTGCCATACTAATAGGCTCAAAGGAATAAATTCCAGACAATGGCATCTTCCTTTCTCTCAAGGAACCCAGAATCAGGAGAAACAGAGTTAAAGGAATATGAAACTTAGAGCTCCTGTGTTTGTAGGAGATCAGAGAAGAACAGGTTGTCCTCACATAGGGAGTGACATGCAGCCCACACATGTTTGGCATTGGTTCAGAGGAGGGAAGTAACTCACTTGAGGTCCCCCCAGCCAGCGTGGCTAGGGCTCAATCAGCTGTGACACTAAAAGGACTCCTGATGTACAGAGAGGGAGAAATGGATAGTTTTAGGAGTTAGGACACACGGATGCCTCCCAGTGACCCCTGCAGGTTCTTCACCCCTTGAATGTGAAGGAATCTGAGATTTGTTTCCAACCATCAGAGTACTAGGGTGAAGGCGAGGGTTATCGTTCCCATCACTATGCTACACCCCACTGTAACTTCTGTCCTGCAGGTGACCTCTGCTGGCTTCTCTGCTTACAGATGAAGCAACTGGCCATGCTGGGGAGGCCCAGGTGGTCAGGATTTGAGGGCTGCCCTTGGCCAGCACATGAGAAATGGAGGCATCGGTCTCAAAATGAGCCAGGAACTGAATCTGTTTTACAATCATCTGATCTTGGAAGAGCTGACCCATCCCAAGTGGAGCTTTGAGATCAAATCACAGCCCAAGGGTAGCCTGATTACTGCCCAGAGACCCACAGAGATGGTAAGGTAATAAAGGTCTCATAAGATGATAAGTTTGTCATATTTGTTATGCAGCAATAGTTGACTAATATGGAAACTGAAGGGAGGCCACACTTTCCAGCTTCGGGGCAATGGGTGCCACTTGGGGCGAGTGGTCTGGCCTGAACGTTTATGAGATAATAACCAGCAAGCCTACCGGTTGGGAATCCCAGGTCTAATCCAAATTCCTTCTTTGCCAGGGAAGGTGGAGAGAGGGAAAGTAACCAATTTATAATCAAACAGAAATTTCATTTTCTGCTTCCCATCACCACTGCAGCATGAGGCCCCTACTGAACTTGGAATAGGTGTTGAAAATACTTTAGAGCCCCTTGGCCATGTCAACGGCTGCTGCCACCACCCAGGGACCTCCTGCCTTTTCTCTCATGGTGCAGGCACAGAGCGCTGAAGCGTGTGGCCAGGAAGACCTTCACCTCCAGTGGTGCTGCAGTGAAAAGATGCTTTTCAAGCTATGGGCCTTCTCAAAACTGGTCTAATGATCTCCTTGGGGAGCACAGAGCATGATGTGGATCAACTGATTTACTGTACTATAAATCATTCTGGAAAAATGAATTTTATTTGTAAATGCAAAGAGCAGAATTTAAAACTTTTAGATTAACTTAGGGGAATATCCTCCAAAATTGACAATAGAGAAGGCTTTTGAAACAGGATTCAAAACTCCAAGCCAAAAGGGGGCAGACTGACATATCTGACTGTATTCACAATCCATAAAGGAAATGATTGATATGTTTGAATACAAAGAGTAAAGTTGTGTTCATGAATGCACCACAAACAAAGATATAGCCTGGGAGAAAAAAATTGCAAATTATATCAACAATTTGCAAATTAACCAACAGAGGAATAATATCCAGAATATGTAAAGTCCTTCTCTAAGTCAAAAGCAAAAGACAAATCTAATTAAAAAATGAGCAAAGGATTTGAAGGGCATAGAAATAGTCACCTTCTCTTATAATTAGAATAATGCAAATTTAAAAAACGCAATATTTGGAAAAGAATAAAGATCAGATGTGGTAGATATGAAGAAATGCACACTTACCTAGGCAGAAGATAAGCATATAAATGCGCAGAACCATGTGAGGGAGGAATCTTGCCATCTGCAGGTAAACCAGGGTGTATGCTGCAACCCAGTAACCCCTCCCCCCAAAATATTTCTTGGCAGCATTCTTCCAAGGAAACGTAAATAAGAACATTCATATTGCATATGAAGGTCAAAATTTGTAGCGACTATCTCTCAGCAAGAAAATGAATATGCAAACCATAGTAAATGTATCTAATTGGGTATCCGAAAGGCCATTAAAATGAACACATAAGAGATGCATGTATTAATATTGATTGATTTCACAAATAAAATGTTAAATAATAAAAAAATAATGTGTAAAAGATGTTTACTACGATACAATTTATCTGAATTGGACAACATGCAAATCAATGCTGTACGTTATTATGGCTATGCAAATGTGTGGTAAAAGTAGCAACCCACTCATGGCAATGGCGCACGGCATACGTAAGATAAGGAGGATGCTGAGGAAGGAAGCAGGAGAAATGAAATGATGGAGAGATACATACGTAATAAATTGCAAATATCACCGTAATGTTTTATCTTTTAGCAAAAGATCTGGAGAAAATGTGACAAATACTAAAATTATTGAGGGTTAAGCGTTGGTATCCCAGAATTTAATATTCTTTAAACTTTTTGATATTTTCAAATTTTCCCTAATGAAAGAAGAAATCAGATGAATTTAGAGGCTTTGGGATGAAAAGAAAAAAACACAGTATAGATACACAAGGAATTTTACCAAGAAAGGAGCGTGCAAGATGTGTGATCACCCTCCTTCCCCTCCCCCAACCCCACCCCTGCAAGTCCCTGACGAAAAACCTTCAAGGGATAAAAAATTTAGGAATCTTTGTATTCCTTTTTTGACCTCTAGTTCTAATCTAAATGTCTCAGTTTGATTATATTCTTTTTTCCACAACACCGTACTGACAGTAGCAGCTCTTCTGAATTCTACACTTCAGACTTAAAAAAAGCAGTGTTCACAATCCATTTTATAAACATCAACTGTGACAGGCCTAAAACAACTGAACTATGATACTATGTCCTTTTATAGCTTACTGGGGTTAATTAGATGTTTGAAAATTTTCAAATGTGGATACAATATATAATATATTGAGGGGAATGAAACAATCAAGAATTCTATTTTGAAAAACATTGATTCAGACAACTGAGGTGGGGGGAATTTCAGCCTTTCTGAGCGAAGATACACTGACCAAATTGGTTTGGTAAGAAAGCATCGTTGTAAGTGATAAGAAAAATGGGCTCTGGCACCTGGAACTGGATGAAGAGAGCACGTATTTATGCACCTGCCATGAGTTATTTGGTGAAACTGCTCTGTGAATGCCATTTGGGAACAGCTTTAACTCTAAAGTTTTCCAAATTAAAAAAAAAATACTTGAAAGCAACTATGACTTAGAAAGGGAAACTATCAATTTTGATTATCTGAGCACAGTGACTAGGATGCTGCTTCAAGGGACACGTTGCTTGGGGTGTCCACGAGTGCAGTGAAGGTGACAGAAGCCAAATGGAATAAGAAGTAAATTAAGGTCAAAGAATACAGTAAGCAGTAGGAAATAGTTGTGTTGCTCTCCAAAGAGAGATTCAATTTAAGAGAAAAAGGACATATGATTCCAATGATGCTCAAACCAGGGAGCTAACAAGGCAAGAACCGTGTGTCAGGTACAATTAACTGCTTGTTGGACCTCACAGAACACACAGGGTTTAATCCCAAAGCCCTTCCAAGCCCTCGTAAAGGACATTTGGTGGAATCAAGAGACAGAATTAAAGTGCAGAGAAACAGGTTTACCAAAACTTAACTGTTTGTTTTGATAGGAAAAAATGTATAAAACTATGACACAAAATGACTTGCCCCAGATCCTCAGAAAATAACTCTTTAATTGTGCAGTTACATAAAGGTGGAGGAATAAAAGAGAGAAAATCAGAAATTTTTCTAAGTCTCACTTTAGATTTATACTTTGATATTTGCTGTGAAATAAAAATAAAGCAATATTATTCCTTTGTAGTGGCATTAAGAAGCTGAGTTTATAAGAAAGGCTTTGAGTAAATTCTCAGTACAAGGTTAACCTTATTTATTCATTTGGCAAACACTTGTACAGCACGTACACTCTGTCAGGTTCTGATGTAAATGCTTTAAAAATCTTAGTTTGCTTAATTCTCATTACAGTCTTATTAGGTGGGTATTATAATCTTCACTTTAAGAGGGAGAATGGGGCACCATAGGGCTAGATAACTGAGATCATGCAGGTGAACAGGCAGCTATAGATATAAGGATATACAATCTAAATAGCAAACCCACTGCCCGTAGTCAAATTCTGGAAAAGAAGTATTATAAAAAGGCTTTTGCAAAGAAATGTAGTGAAGGGTAAAATGAGAAATAAGTAGAGATACATTAGAAAGAAGAAAAATGGGAAGTGGACACTCTGGAGAAAAGAGAAATGATTCTCCACCCTCTTGGAAGATTTGCCAGAGTTTTACTTGTGGTCTGGAATAAGTAAAGTAGAGAAATGAGATACCCAACTGACATATGCAAATAACTCTTTAACTGCGCAGTTATCTTGTGCAAATATTCAAACACGAACCTTAAAAATACATTCAATGACTTGAAAGAAGAAGAAAAGAAGAAAAAACTGATCTTCAGTCATGGTGAATAATACCCAACACTCATCATAATAGAAATTTAGGGATATGGGTAGAGTGCGTCTTCCAATTCCAACCTCAAGCATTGCATTAATGTTGTTAATAACTGATGAATATAACTCTAGTCCAGGAGTACTTGAAAAGTCTGGCATATGAAATTGAAAAAAAAAAACAAAACCAAAACACTAAGTATTCAAGAAATCACATACCCCAAGGAAACCAAACTAGTTATAATGTTCAAGATCTTTCATGGCAATAATAGGAAATACAAGTGGAAGGGTACTGAGGAAATTAGTAAGTGTAGCTCTTGTCCCCAAAGAACTTATAATATGTTGGGATTCATGTGTGAATAAACTAGGGAGCAGATTAAGAGCAAATGAGATGCAGCTGGGTGTATATCAGACCCAGGAAGCTAAAGGAATAAGATGAATCTAGAATGAGTCGGTCACTTCTTAAAGGAAATAATCTGAGCATTGGAGGAAGTACTGGGTCTGGATTAGAAAGGATGGGAGGAAGACTATTCTAAGCAGATAGAAAGAGTGGATACGTAAGAACAATGATTTAGGGCTCTGGAATTTGACTCTCCGAGTTCTAATGCTACAAGAACTTGAATAAGTAATTGAACTTCTGTTTCCCATCTCTCAAGTGGAGATAATAATGGTACCTATTTCAAAAGAGTTTTATATACACTAAAAGAGTTCTTAAAATCTAAAATTCTTATAACTTTTATAAGAATTTAAAAGAGGTATATTCAATGTTGAGATCTAGCACAGAAACTGGCAAGCAGGCTACTAATACATGTGATCTGTGAATGATACCATTATTATTTGAAGAGAAATAAAATGGAAGAAAAGAAAATTATATGCTGGATTTACAAGTTATTGCCACTTGATTCATGCAAGCAATTACAGTGGTAGGAAATTGTATGTAATAAGAAGAAATAGTGATTTTCGTAAAGATTTTGCCTGAAGAAAATCAAACTGGCAATTGAAAACCCCATGTATGCCCTTTCTTCTTCTCCACTTCAATTTTTTTTTCCCTTCTTATGAGATGAGAGTCTCAGCCCAGAGGTGCAGAGGAAGGAAGAAAGGGGCCCGAAAGAGAGTAAGCCAGTAAACTTGAACAGTGCTGAAATGGAATACCCAAACATCTGTCAGGAGTATAAGAAATGCCTTTTATAAACCAGATGCTACCAGGTCTCTGCAAGTACAGAAGAGGGTGCCCAGCACGGGCGATGCTTTGCTGTGACAGGTCTGATTTATGAAACAGATGATTTGTTATTTATTGATCAGAGACTGACTCTACTCACCGAGTTAAGAAGAAGCTTGATAAAAGGCGGTCGTGCATCTCATTTGGTTATGAGCAAAAATCGTGTCTATTGGCTTGCTGTGTCCAATGACTTTGATGCTACAACATCCAGATGTTCAGCATGTGTGAACTGCAGAAACAAAACAAAACAAATCAAAATGGGCCTTTTCCGCCCGCCACAAAAGAGAGCAAAGCCTTCAAAACATGTCCCATGGGGGGAAAAAGAAAGAGTTTAGGAGAAGCCCGCGATATGGTCTGCAATGTAATTTTTAATAGAAAATAAGGAAGGTCCACTGAATTAATTTTTTATTTTTTTAATTTATTCAATGATTACTTATTGAGGGCTTTCCAGGTGCAGGGCGTTGTGTGAAGCATTGTATTGACATTTCACGTGTTCTATATGCAAATGTCACCCACCCTAGCAGAGGGCCAGGAAATGACTAATGCAAATAAAATTTCACAAACATGCTCAAAGCACGTTAAATGCTTTTTCATCACTCACGATATCAAAGCAACCATTAAGAGAATTATTTTTCAGTCTCCGTATCAAAACAGAGTTGCCATTTGTTCTTTCTTATTCAGGAAATTCCTTCAGGTTTGTCAGCCCCTCAATCAGTCCAGCGGAAAGCTGCTTGGAGCTGGGTTTGAAGATAAGACACAGGAGGACTGAATCCCAGGGCATGGACACTTCCACATTTCAGTTCTCAGCTCTTTGTGTAATGCTGAAGTTTGGACATGGGTTGTGTTACATGGTCAGTTTGCACTTTTTTCCAGTAGGTATTAAGATTTGAAAACATTAACCCCCACTTCGTCAGTTGGGGATTTGTGGATTATTTTTCCTTTCCTAAGTAGGCTCCAAGAACAGGAAAAAATAATTAGCTTATCATGTGAGGTTAAGTGTTAAATCATTTTTTCCTCCACAATTTCTCTGCAAATGATCTCATCCAAGGCGCAGTGGTAAATGTATTTAATGGTAATTTAGTCTCTTCTAATTCGTTCAGATTTGTATTTGAAACCAATATTTTTTTCCTTCTCACAGTTGTCTCAGAAATAGATGATGTTCAATTATCATCCTTGAGCTTCCAGTTTAACAAAACTAGTCAATCAAATGCCATGTAATGGGCAATAGTCATTATCACCATAGGGGCACAGAGATGTAAAATTGATAGCAAGAACCTCATGCAGTTAGAATGAGAGGCCATATTTACAGTCCATACCTACAGAGAGATTGTCTTCAAAAGCAAAAATTCCCAGAAACCAACAATTCACCAGCTTGTTTGTCTAGATTATAAAATACAAGTACATATTGCGCCACATGTACAGGCTACAGAATTAAACAAACGTTGTGGTTCTGCCCCTTAAAGTAGAACAAGGCATTGACTTTTCTGAATTGGTTCCTTTTACGTGCCCACTTAGGATGGTAATTTCTGTCCCCAAGCTTTGTTGCATTGGTGTTAGCTTTAGACCACGTGATCTAAGAAGACAAGCTTGTAAGATGGCTAGTACCATGCTGATCTCTGTTAAGCACTCAGAAAAAAAATCTCAATTTCTCTTTCCTGACTAGTCTTTATACAGTGATGAAGATTACGTGGATAATAGGGTGCTCCCAAGAAAAATCCAAGCCATGAGTCTATTTTATGTCATATTAAACAGCATTAGTCTTTCTGGAAAAGAATACTGCTTTTCACGATACAACAATTTGGTTACAAAGTCACCCAAATTTCAGAATTTGACGTTTCATCTCTGGAGGGTAAGAGAACACAAGTCCCCTTTATCTGTAAACTCTGTGATATTCTAATTATTTGTTATCTTTGTGATTTCAGTGAAATTAATTTGGTGGATAATACCGAACGCAAAGGTCACTTTGTTGTTTTTAGTTGTTCACATTCATTATTGATTTGTTCATTCAAAAGATTTGCTGAGTACCTACTTTGTGTCAAAGGAAAGCAAGGACATCACCGTCTTTTCAGAATTGTGAATATTAAAAGTAGAGACTATGACTAAAGCCCATTGTATTTCCTTCTAGATTCCAAGTTCTGGGATAATTTACTATAGGTATGAAGTATTTCATCACTGTAATCCATCAATCAGAGCTATTCAGAAGGCTCATTAAGATTAGTAGACTATTAAGAACACACAATTTCCAGTCTTGCCTCCTTGGGTGACCTTGAATTAATCATCTAATATCAGTCACTACATTTCAGTTTACATTCTCCCGAGAGTTAAGCACAGACTCATTCAAATTATTATTAATAAAACTTTTTATAACTAAAAGTGCTTTTAACTGTAACCTGTGTGCTTCTAGTATCTAAAAGGCCCAGAATGCATTCATAGGGGAAAAAAAAAGTACCAAAAAAGGCAAGCTTAATTTTAACTCACATATTGAGTAACAGACAGTGAATGAATATAAAGAAGCCAAAAAGCCCAGAAAGTTCCATTTTCCAGGCCACAATGTCTTATTCCCAGAGAAAATGTCACAAAAGGAAGCATCACATTTATATTCCTGAGAACAACATTACCATACCAAAACTGATCCATTTTTTTTTAAGTATTTGTGAATTTGATCAAAGGTAAAATTTGAAAATAGCTTTTCACTACGGAAAAGGACAGATTCTGCCTCCAGTCAAAATATTCATTTTTTTTTTAAAGAACAAATTAGCGAATACTGAAGGAATAAATAGCATTTTCTGTGGCATAAACTGGCATCTCTAGTAACTACTCTACATATGAGTGCTGAAAAAAATTTCAATTTCTCAGGCTATTATTAAATATTACCTTAAATGAGAATCAAACTAATCTAAAACATACATTAGATGTCACATGAAACCAAAACAATGTCATCCCAAGTTCAAAACACGGCTAGAAAAGATTATGGCTTGGAACGCACAATAACCCTTCATGGGGGGAATTCTGTACATAAAGCAGATCACCAAATCCAAAGGAATAACACAAAATACACAGGCAGCTCTCTGACAGGTTTCTCCCATTTTAATGAAACAAGTTTCAGTGGAAAACTTAAAAGATTAAAAACTCACAACAAAATAACTCCCGTACGTTTTTCCTCGGGCTGTCTCCATAGCCCGAAATTAAGTAGAGATTTGGCAGTTCTCCCATAATGGGATCGGTGGAGCCAGGCAAGTTAAATGAGACACTAAAGAACCTGCATTTTCTAGATTAGTTGTCCAGCTTGATCAAATAAACTATATATTGGCCAAATTTCCAGTTCATATTATACTGGATAGACCTACACAAATCTCAGCTATATTTGGCTCCAGAGTATTAATTGATTTCCAAAAACAACACATTCACCTTTAAAAAGTTTCTGGCAATAAATTCTATCTTATTCTATTAGAATGATGATATTTTTCATGGTTTAAGAAAATCTATGAAGGATGTTAAAATCGTCTTTTTATATTAAAAGTTATACTCTCTATTACATACGATCCATTGATGAGTTCATTATCAAACAGACCACTGACATGGCTTTGGGATAGACATATCAAGACATATTTTACTGTGAGTAATTGTCAGTGATTAAACAAAAAAAACAGATTTTTTCATCACCTATTTGCTCAGAGTAAATAGTGCATTTTCCCAATCACACATTCAGGACATAATTTCAAATTTTTTATTTAAAATAAGTTAATTTTGCTGATTTGAAAAATCAAATTATTTTTGCTGTGAAACCAATGGTTGAAATATTGCAAAATCTTCACATTGGAAAATATAACTGTCATTCAAATTCTGGTAGTTTTAAAAATGTTTAAAGATCATATAATCTTATACTTTTGTTGGCAAATATGAAATTACAGTGTCTAAGAGAGTCAGTTATTTTGCCCACAAGGCAAAGGAGAAATGCAGACGGATATAAAAGTCATTTTGCTGAAGTTATACGTATAGAATTTGTCTAACTGCTGATGCTAGACAGAATCACATATACACCACTGATCATGGGAGTAGCAAGCATTTTGATGTCTTGGTAGAAGTGACCTGAATCTCAATTAGTTCACTTTACCCTTGAACAACACATTTTCCCAGATTGTTTTCTTTCATGTGTTGAACGAACTTTTTATCTGAAAGGGTCCATTGCAGACCATCCTCTGTTAAACCATTTGGGTAGATGTGAGCCCTATTAATAAGTAAAAGACCCCAAACAGACTGTGAGGTTTTGACGTTGGCTGCCCAAGTATCTGATCATTCAGTTAAGTGAATGAGGAAGGATTAAGAGCTACATCTCAGTAACAGGGAACACCAAAGAAGAGGCAGCTAAATCTAAATGATGGGCTTCAACGAGTCATAGCCTCATCTGCTCCCCCAAATAAAATTCACTTAGCTTTAAATCATTTATATCATCCTCATTATGTATGATTGACTGTTTTGAGAAAATATTAGAGGCTCTAGCTTAGATCTATTTGGTGAGGATAGTAAATATTGATGTCACCATGCTGGATACACATGAAAAATGCCAATCACATGTGTACAACATCCCCAAGTGTGTTAAATCTTTCCTAAAAATATTCAGGAAAATAAAGCAAACTGTGCAGTGCAGGATGAGATCGGCTGAGGGGTTCTGTGTCAGCCCCATCACACAGGCTGAATTCCACTCATTATGGCATGTTTGAGTATGAGTGAATGAGGCTCTTCCAGAGATAAATATGTTTCTCATATTTTATTAAAAAGAAAAACTATTTAAGAACAGTGTTATTTATAGGTAAACTCATTAGAAATGTTATTTGTTGAACGTGTTGTATATGATGTTATCTGATAAGTCTATAGCAAGTCCTTGACAACTCAAGAAAAGAAAGATACTCTAGAAAGACACCATGGATATCACTAAAATAGAGTTGGGAGGAGTTGTGATTGGTGGTTGAAACCACTTGGGAAGTCAATTTCTTTGAATGACTTGGGAATCATGGCTGTCATGAAAAAGAGGAGGAAGATAAGAAGTAAGTGACGTGAGAGTCAAAATGATAGAAATGGTTCAAGAGAGAGGATTGAAGATAACGCCAACAAGCCAAATCATGCAAGAAGCTTCAGAGGAATGAAAATTGATAAAAATTCATGGGACTTATTAATGGATGGCAAAAAAAATACTTATTGTAATCAATGTCACTACTTTCTTGGCATTCACACTTAATCTCAAAAGTTTCTACAATCCGTAAACTTTCTGCTTCCCAAGACTTCCGGTCAGAATGAAGCCCTTGTCTTCTGTATTCCTTTCATTTATAGCAGCTGCAATATTTCTCCTGCCCTGACTTAAACAAAGTTGTATCATGTACACACATTTGTCTTTTCCATGAGATAGTTGCCTAGCGCTGACCACTGTGGGGCTAAAAAGGTTGTCTAGGTTGGTCTCAATTTCTTCACATTCCTCCTCAAATTTACATGCATCCAGGTTTTTCAACTGGATGATAGTGTCTGGCAATGGAAATGCAGAGAAAGTGCTTTGGGTATCAAGTCTGGCAACAGGGTAGTGCAGGAAGCAGGTCTCACTTTGAGCACATAAATAGCTCACCTGCCTCTGTTGTGGTTGCAGAAAAGCAATATAGACAGGTCAAAAAATAGCCAGGCAGTAATGATTTTTTTAGATTCAGGATAGTCAATTTGTGTTTGGGGGTTATACTCATAAGGCTTTTATCTCTTCAGGAATTGCAGAGAGCTTAAAAAAATAGGAAATTAAAATTTAGGCATTAGGAAACAGATGGGGTAAATTTTCATTATAAGAAAGACCATTTTATCAAGTGGAATGAGCTGCTTTACAAGGAGTGAGTTCCCCGTTATTTAGTTATCAACAGGAAAATGGAAGAGCATTTTTAAGGGTGATTATAGAGAAGATTTTGTAACTGAGAATGTGGGTCTCCTCTAAAGTCCCTTCTTACACTAAGATACTATTAGGATGTACTATTTTGAAATTGACTACAGCATTTGTATTTAGGAAATTCCAAGACAAAATTTGAGAAATTGTAGTGATTTTATAAATACATTTTTTGACTAATTTACCATCTGTTAACTTATTCATTCAAAAAATAATACCCTTAGCACCCATTTTGTGCCAAGCATTATTTTATATATAGTTGTATACAAATAGACACAGTCTCTGTCCTTAAATGGCTCACAATTAAGACAAACATTGCATTTTATTGACAGTCCTTATACTAAGACTTGGATATGGCCCAGTTAGGCCCTTTGCCAAACACATAGGGCCTGACACTAAGTATTTACTGGCCAGTTGGAAAATACAACTAAAGTAACAAGAGACAAAGATGCAAAGAGCACATCTTGCTAAGAAACCACAAAATGATTATTGAATTTCAGGAGAGACAAAAACCATATGAATCAATCAAACTTGTCCTTTTCATGATCTTTTTTAAAAACCCTACCAACAAGTATGTGAGATATGTAATCACTGAGATTAATTGGCTGTAATGAGGTCATATCCCTAACAAATTTTAGAGACAGAAATAAAACTCTGAGTTTTTTCTTTGGGACATAATCCATTCTACCAACTTTAAATGAGAACATGCATGTGTATATCCATATACTTTCTTTTTCCTTTCATGGCTAAATTCACACATTATAAAAGCTGAGAGGGTAAAAGTCAACCAAAGTTACAACCACAGTTACTACCCTGATGTTGAATTCTTTTTCAAGAAAATAATCAGATGATCCTATGTCATGTTGTTTTGGAATTGAAAGTGGAAAGGTGACTTGCTAGGAATAGAATCAGATGCCTGGAAGGACCTTCTGGTGCAGGTTTCTCAGGATCCTTGGGGGTCACATTGATCTTCTCTGGGGATCCTTAAAGTCAGAACTATTTCTACCATAGCCCAAGGACTTTACTTGCCTTTTAAACTCTACTTGCTTAGAAGCAGGCTTTCTTTTTCAGAGACTACACACACATGATAGAGCATAGATTAAATGGTGAGACGCATAAGACAATGCAGCGGTCTCCTAGATACGTGTAGTAAAGCAGGTAGGTTGCAAAATTGTGAATAATGCCATTCTTCACGCTAAATTTTTAAAAAGTGGATATAGTTTCAAACAGGTTTATATTTTCTATTTTTATATCTAAATAAATAAATAAGTACTTTAAGGTTTAAAATTGTTCCATTTTGGGAAATTGGTAAGCTCCCAACTAAGGGGTACGGTGTAGAGGTATATGGTATACCGCCCGGGTGGGGGACTCACTTGGATATTACCTAACAAACACGAACAATGTATGGACCCTTATGTTAATCTGAAATAAAATGGTTTTTAAAAATAAGTTTATAAAAATGAGATTTTTATGTTGATTGTAAAAAAAATTAATCTTGAGTTGAAAAAAAGGTTTCCATTTTATTTTGTAGTAGGATAAATCTCAAACAGATATAACCCCCACAAACAAGATTTCAAGTAGGGTATTCAGTAATACTTAAGACTGATTTCAGTGGCCTTAAGATGGAAAACCAGTTTGAGACCCACAGTTCCGGTGAAACACCTTGCCTTAGCTGATGAATCCGGAGACCAGACCTCATGCTGTTTTTCTATCCCAGAAAATGGACTTCATCCCTTCCCAAAGCAAGCCTGCGCTTTTCAGACACAGTGATGAGAAGTTTCAAAACATGAATCAAAATATGTTTTCTACAGTTTTCAACCCCTGATCCAGGACCTATCATTTGGGGTAAGAGGAGAATTTACTAGACTAATTAATTAATAATACTTAATTGAAATAAAAAATTGAGGGAACAAATATATGACATTGTTTACCACTGCTAAACTGTTGGCTCACTTTCCTTCACATTATTAATCTTTTTATGCACTGGAGTTTGGAAATCATGTGTAGAACTGTACAAGTGATTGTCTCAAATCACCTCACTGGTTAAATACTTTCACTCCAGCATGAGCTGCTATACATCTAAATTTATACTAACTATGATTCAAATGTTTCTCAAATTTTCTCGCTATGTTACTAAAACAATTCAAACACAATTTCTGTCCGGCAATAAATTTAAAATAGTTTGACAGTCTTGATGGGGGTTCGATTGTGCCTGGCTAAAGGCCAAGTACCTGTCAAATGGATATTGGCAGCAGATAAAAAATTAAATCTCTTGGTATTTCTGTGCTTGTCTTTGAACATAAATGTTATACTTCTTTCCTCAGCTCAATGTGCAGATTGTAAGAACACAGCAATATTTTTTAGGGAGGAAATAATGGTTCATCCAATCGTTAAAACAATTCCTTATGAACCTATACAACCATTTGCCAATTTAAATTTCAGTTTTATTAATTATTCATGGATTAATTAGCTAACTTTTTCTATGCCAACTGAAAAAAAAATTTTCAAAAAAGGCAGGAGTTTTCTTAAACTATACTGTTTTCTTTTATTTTTCTGATGTTAGATGTCTGCAGATGTTATCACAAGCTTAAAAAATGTATGACTTTCAAGGCTCAGTATTAGAAAAGGACGTATAACATGACATTACTTTCCTATTTCAGTGTGAGTTCCCTGGCAATTCAAAGTGGAAACCCACAGGGTAACCACAGGAGGTAACACCTTCCTGGATCAATATTTGTGCATCAGATGTTATAAGAATGTTTTGTAAGGTTCATAAATAAAAAAGCTTTCTTTGCTTCCTCCAGACTCTGAAAATGAAATTAAAAAGAATTTGGCTGTCAAGGGACTTGCCTTTTCAGGAGCAAATAACCAACTAAAAGGAGGCTTTACATTAGTCAATTAAAGGCAAATGTACAGTGAAAAGAATACCAGAATTATTCCTTATTTGAGGGTTTCTTTTTTCCCAGTCAATTGATGGTTTCACAAAAGCCATCATATCAAATAAAACAAATTCACCAACCTTTACTAGGTGTGAAGTTCAATTCAATTCCATTTAAGAAACATTTAGCAAATGCCTACTTTCTATATACCAAGATTGTGCTGGAATCTGTATTTAAAAACATTAATAAAACACAAGTCTGGCCCTCTATGATCTTATGGTCTGGTGAGGGAGCCAGACAATAACTGAAATATTTTCATAATTTGATAATCTGTAGATTTGTTAGAGGAAGCAATGACTGCATTACATGTTGCAGAGGCGGGGAGAGTCAGGGAGATAGAGGAGGGAGGGAAGGGCCTTCTAAAGACAGGAAATCAGCTAAGTAATTGGTATTGTTGACTGAGGTGATGCTTTTGAAGGATCATGAGACACTGAAGCTGATAAAGATGGGAGGGGAGAATGAGAAGATAATAAAATAAAGGGTTCCTTTTAGGTAGCCTGGACTGCAGGCTGACCAGACAAGGTCAGTAAGAGTTGTGAGCTATATAGAGTTTTTAGCAGGAAGTGCCATGATTAGGTTAAGTGTTACCACACATTATGCAGGCTGTGCCTACCCCACTCAGCTGATCCCTAGATCAGATGTTAGGGGTGTCACATCTTGTTACTGAAGGAAACAGGGGGAGCCCCACAATGATGAGGAGTTGACTAGAACTGGGTATTATTCATGTTCTAAAATAGTTTCTTTTTAAAGTGGATTTTCAGGTTATATTCCCTTTAATAATAAAATTATTTTACTTCATCATGAGCTGGGGATTGACCTTGAAAATCTACTGTACAAATAGAAATTTAGCCTGTAGAAAAGTACTTAAAAACAGCTATTGAATCATGATCCAGTGAAGTTTATTTCAGGAGTGCAAAGGTGGTTCAATATTAGAAAATCCATTAATATAATTCATCATTTACTAGAGCAAAGGGGAAAAAAATCATCTCCAAAGATGCCAAAAACCCATTTAACAAAATTCATCACAGTAACTTTACAGTGGAAAAAGTTGGCAAACATCATCTGAAACAAGTGATCAAGATTTATATAAAAAGTAATAAGACAAAACATTATGTACCCACCTACTTCTAGACATCAAAAATGGAGGAGGATGTCTGTGCTGTCGTTGATCCAAATTCTAAAGCTTAATCTGATCATGAGGAAACATCAGACAAATTCAAACTGAGGGACATTGTGTGTGGGGGGGTATGTGCATGTGTGCATGCCTGTGGCACATGTATTTATTATCAGGTATTTTAAGTTTGCATTTTCTTGCTTATTTTTTATTTATTCATATTATTGATAGATAATAGACACAGATGTTTTCAGTGCATGTGACATAATGACACATTCGTATACTGTCATAACCAAATCAGGGTAATAAGTATATCTGCTTAAATATTTGCCTTTTTCTTTTTTTTTCCAAAATATTAACAAAGCAGTACATGTATTCTTGTTGTAAGGATATCTTGCGTAGTGCTTAATTCAAGGCATTTGATGTGCCCATCACCAGAACAGCATTCACTGCATTCAGTACATAAGTTTTATCACACACGCACCATCCTGCCCTTCCCCCTTCTTGGTTGCTCATGTCCTTTGTGTCACTTTGTGTCCATGTGCACCTATCTATTAACTCCTACTTAGTGAAAACACGTGGTACTTGGTTTCATTTAGGATAACGATCTCCAGTCTTCTCCATGTAGCTGCAATGGCATCACTTCATTCCTTTTTATGACTGAATAGTACTCACGATATAGATACACCACATTTTATTTATCCACTCATCAAGTGAAGGGAACTTAGGTTGATTCCACGTCTTTGCAATTGTGAATTGTGCTGTGATAAACATTTGAGTGCTGGTATCTCTTTTCAAAAAATGACTTCATTTCCTTTGGGTAGATACCCAGCAGTAGGATTGCCGAGTCAAATTACTACAATTAATTACTACATGGTCTACCATTGTTTCTTTGAGCACTCTCCATACTGTTCTCTGTATAGGTAGTACTAATTTACAGCACACCAACAGAATTAAAGTGTCCTCTTTTCTCTGTGTCCAGATCAGCGTCTGTTAATTTTTTGACTTCTTAGTAATGGCCATTCTTATAGAAACAAAATGGTATCTTGTAGGTTTGATTTACATTTCGTGATGATTAGTGATGTTGTTCATTTTCTTCAAATGTTTGTTGGTCCTTTGTCTATCTTCTTTTGAAAAACTTCCATCCATGCCTTTTGTACACTTTTTAATGATGTTGTCTGTTTTTTTCTTGCTGAATTGTTTGAGTTCTTTGAAAATTCTTGATATTAGTCCCTTGTCAGATGTATAGCTTGAAAATATTTTCTCCCATTCTATAGGTTGTCTGTTCATTCTGTTTATGAATTCCTTTGCTGTGAAGAAGGTTTTAAATGTAATTAATTTCCATTTGTTCTTGTTATTATTAATATATTTGCCTTTAGGGTCTTATTCATAAATTATTTGCCTAGTTCAGTATCTAAAAGAGGTTTTTCTACATTTTCTTCTAGAATTTTTATATTTTTATGCTTTACTTTTAATTCATTTATCTATCTTGAATTAATTGTTATGTGGAAAGAGATAGTGATCTTGTTTAATTCTTCTGCTTGTGGCGATCCAATTTTACAAGTATCATTTAATGAATTGGGCTTCCTTTCCCAGTGCATGCTTTGTTGAGGATCAATTAACTTTAAGTAGATGGTTTCACTATCCTGTTCTGTTATTCTATCTCTCTACCTTTATACTGGTAATGTGCTGTTTGTAGGTCAAACTATTTCTGTTTGCTGATGATATTATCCTGTATCTAGAAAACCTTGAAAGCTCCACCAAAAGACTCCTGAATCCATAAATAAATTCAGCAAAGTCTTAGGCTACAAAATCAGTGTACACAAATCAGGAACATTTGTATATATTAATAACAATTAAGCTAAGAATAAAATAAAAAACTCAACACCATTCACAACAGCTACAAAGAAAATAAATTATCTAGAAATATACTTAACAAAGGAGGCTAAAGATCTCTATGGGGAGAGATATTATACAAAACATTGACAATACTGTCACCACCCACTCAAGGATTAGTAGAATCAACATCATTAAAATGTTTATATTGCCCCAAGTGATTTATAGATTCAATGTACCCCCCCCATCAAAATACCAGTGTCATATTTCACAGACCTAGGAAAAAAAATTCTAAACATTTGGAACCAAAAAAGAGCTTGAAAAGCCAAAGCAATCTTAAGTAAAAAGAACAAACTTGGAGGCATCAAATTGAGGGACATTCTATGAAACAACTAACGTGTTTTCTTTCAAATTGTTAAGCTTATGAAGAAAAAACTGAGAAACTATAGTGGGTTAGAGGAGACTAAGGAGATATGGTCAGTAAATGCAGAGTGGGGCTCACCTTAGAATCTGGAACAGAACAAGGACGTTAGTGAAAGATCTAGTGAAATATGAATAAAAAGTATGGCACGGTTAATAATATCATATCAATGTTAAATGCTTAGCTTTGATAACCGTCATGGTTAATGAGAAGTTAACAGGAGAGAAAGCTGGATGAGGAAGACAGGAAAATGTTTCATACCATCTGAAATTCTTCTGTGAGTCTAAAGTTAATTCACAAACCATTCTTTTAAAAATTTCATCAAAATACATACTTTAAATTGATGAATTTAATTGTATGTAAATTATACTTCAATAAGGCTAACTGATTAAAAAAGAAACTCATTAATTTTTTAAGTATGATGGGTATTATGGTTAACTTAAAAATATTGATCTTTTAGATATATAGCCTTACATGTTTATAAATAGGTGATTATGGCACTCAGGACCCATTTTAAAATACTCTAATCACAAGAGTAGTTACAGACCAAACAAAAGTTATTGAAATTAGGTGCTTGATACAAGAGCATTCTTCATACTATCTGCTCTAACTTCTGTGAAAATTTAGCATGTTCCACAATATGAATTTTCTAAAGAGACTCATTGAATGTTTTTAGTTTTCAGAATAGTTGCAAATTGATATATAACTAGTTTTCAGAGCATATTTTAAGCATCTTTGAAACAACAATAAGTACCCCCTTCAATGTAGAGATGATAATTTAATGAGTAGGACACTTGTGCTATGAACAGATTATTGAGAAAGTTTGGAAATATTTTCATTGTTATATGATATTGTGAATAAAAATGGTGTCTCTCTGCCATTAAAATCACACACTGAATGTTTTAAAAAATTTAAAACAGAATATTTGGGCAGTGCCTATGGCTCAGTGGGTAGGGCACCAGTCCCATACACCAAGGGTAGCAGGTTCAAACCCAGCCTTGGTCAAAAACTGAAAAAAATAAAAATAAAATAAAACAGAATATTTGAGCTGTTTTTAGAAAATCTTCCAAATGAAAAATTTTATAGAGTATTATTGAATTTCAGCAAGAACTGATATCTATCAGATGAGATAGACATTTAAAATAAAATTTTGAAAATAAACCCTAAATTAATTTTTGAGAAGGAATGGAAATGATTTAATAAATGTATATTTCTTCCACATGGATCTGTAGATCTTTAGAAGTATTACTTCTGGTTATGATAGTCATTTCGTAACAGACTAGATTTAGAACTAAGCCTTTAAATCATTGTTTCACAAAGATTTAAACCAGGATTAAAAAATATCATTAAGTACATTCAACCACATTACTAACAATAAAAAATGATTTTAAGGAGAACCAAAATATTTTTGGCACCAATAATAAACAAAATAATTACTGTTTTCAAGTCTATACCTCCTTTTGCGTGTAGTTTCTAAGGTATGTAATATATTAGCACTGTGGTGCCTGCCTCCAGAAACAGGGATTTCTGTTTCTGCAAATAAAGTGAACTAAATAACTTGAAAAAAGACATTGTCTACAAAATGTCTGCAAAAGCTAACTGTTGTATAGCAAATATCCTGTTAAATGTATGGCTCTGTCTTCTAGGAAATAAGGAAAATATTTGAGGTTAAAAAAACATTGAGGTAAACCCTCAAAAACAGGGAAGATAGGTGAGCAAGTCCGGGGCCAGCTCTTTATGTGTTCAGAGTTGGTGATTAATGCCTGTGTAGGGATAGGAATTTAGGCCACCAGCTATGAAACTAAGTCCTTGTGAAAAGGGAACTGGTAAAAATATGACCAGCATTCCAGAAAGATAATAAGAAGCTTGTCTGTCTCAGCCCAGAAACTGTGTATGAGAAGAAAAGAAAAAGTTTGTCCCAGAGAATTTCTAACCATAGGCCACCAAATAGACAGGTTAGTGATGTGATTGAATTCTGACTTTCCACTCCCTAATAATCAATCTCCCCAAAGAAGAAATCAACATCAAAAATTGTCTCAGGCCAACATTTAGGACTCTGGTTAGAAGCCAAGGCCAATCTTTGGAGAGACATGTTCACTTGAATTTTATAGGATTTTACATAAAAAGCCTCATTGGAGATGTCCATAAAAGTCAAAGTCATATAACACATAAGAAAATACTCAATCATGACAGAAAGTCAGCAGATACGATAAACAAAAGGATTAGACTATCCAAGAATTTCAGTCAATAAAAACAATAAGAAAAAGAGTATTAAAATATTGTCACAATCATATGTGAATCATAAAAATAAAAAAGCGGGAAATAAGCAAAAATATTAAGGCAATGAAAACTGAAGATATGTGAAAGAATCGAAGGGAATGCCTAGAAATTATTATAAAAATATAGTATTAAAATATAATTTACAAATAAAAACATACACAGATGGGGAACAACGTTAAATATTTTCTACAGGGCTATATGATCAAACTGTTTAGAGTTCTCTGGTTTACAAAATGAAGGTAAGTAGTATAAATGTGTGGAGTAGGTTACTTTCAAGTTAAAATTAATGAGAAATGGGTAGTTTATGACTTATGTACAGAAACAGTTTTAATACAGCTCTATCAATTTTTAGCATGGAGATATGTGGACAAAGCGTTACTCCTGGATATTCTGATTTCTCAGAGAAATTGCAAAGCTTGATTTTTTAAATAATGTGACATCTAACTATAACACTTGTCTTATTTGACAAGTGTTCATGGAGAAAGGACCCATCAAAAAGGTTGAGAAACAATGGTTAGAAGTCTACGTACAGGAGAAGCTAAGAGAACAGAGTTTTTCAGGTAGGAGTGAGAGGCAAACAGTGTGGTAAGATGACAATAGGAAGAGGATGAATTTATTTCATTCAATTTAAAATGTATGCTTCAGAGATTTTTAGAGAGAGGCTTTAGTGGAGTGTTGGTAACTAAAGCCATGTGTTAGGGAATTGAGAAATGACTATTAATCAGAAAAAAATAGAGTTGGCATATGTCATCTACCTTTGGCTCAGAAAAGGGGATACTGACTCAAGGCTAGAGGGGATTATTTGTTAATATTGTATGTATTTTATTTTTCTTTAGGAAGCAATAGACTTAAGCATGCTTATTGTGGAAGGGTAAAGAAGAGCCAAGGGGGAGAGAAAGAGAAAGGAGATAATTTATGAGCTAGATCAGATCCCAGGGGAAGGAGCCCTTTGTCATCTAAGACCAGAAAAATAAATGGGTGCTTTTTTTTTTTTTTGGATACAGAGCCTCATTTTCTCATCTTCAGTAGAGTGCTGTGGAATCATAGCTTACAGTAACCTCAAACTCTTGGGCTCAAGTGATCCTATTGCCTCAACCTCCTGAGTAGCTGGGTCTACAGATGCCTGCCATAATGCCCAGCTATTATTTTATTTTATTTTTTTTAAGACACAGAGTCTCCCTCTTGCTCAGGCTGGTTTGGTCTCAAACTTGTGAGCTCAAGCAATCCACCTGCCTCGGCCTTCCCAGAGTGCTAGGATTATAGGCATGAGCCACTGTGCCTGGCCTGAATGGGTGCTTCTTGTGAACACTTGTAGGCTATGGGAGAAATATGGAAGGCAATTCCATTTGGACCCTGAATACCTCTATTTTCATAATGAAATAGGAGAAAAAAATCGTCAGCTGAGGAGGCGATCGGGATCGGCTCTGAAGAGAGTAAGGAAACCTAGAAGTATGTGCTTCAGTGAGTAAGAGCTTTCAAGGTCAACGTACAATTGGAGATAATGATTACCAATGCACAGAAATCTGTTGTAAAAATGGAAGCAATTTAAATGAACAAACAATTTCAATGTTTTTTTAAAAAGCAAACAATGAAGACTAATATCGAATTCTTAAAATGACAAAAATTACTCATTGCACAAATCACTAAAAAAAAAAGTCTTCACCTACACCCTAAAGTCTCTTACCTCAAAAGGTGACTACAAAATAATTTCTTGATTCTCATTTTTAGTAAAAGATATTTTTTGCCTGCATAACTAATCCATATACGGAGCTGACCCTTGAACAACAGAGGATTTAGGGTCCCAACCTCCCGCACTGTCAAAAATCATGTATAACTTTTCAGTCCCCCCAAACTTAATTATTCATAACATTTTCTTCTCTCTAGTTTATTTTTAAAAACACAGCATATAATATATATAACATCCACATGCAATGTGTTAATCAACTATCTAAGTTATGTCTAAGGCTTCCAGTCAACAGTAACACCAGTCTTGGAGGAGATGGCTGGGGAGGCTGGTGCACTCAGTATCACTTCACAGAAATAATGGGAGTTTCTGTTCAACATTTTTGTTCTCCATTTCTCTAAAAATGTTTCTATATGGTACCATTCCTTCTTCCAACATTTGCTTTAGTTTCGTAGAACAGTCCGTGCCCTAAAGAAAGTGACAAGCAGAGTATAATCCTCAGCCTCTTCCTGCCAGACTGTCTGGTGTTTGGTTTCTGGCCCAGCTCCTTCTGCACCTTCCATCTCATTGTCTGGCACTCATTCAAAAGGACTCATTTCAAGCTGTCTTCTGCTAATTCTTCTAGTGTGGTGTCTAATAGCTTTTGAATTTCTCCAAGATCCCTATCTTAAAACTCCTCATGCCCCGATTTTGTGCCATATTCACCATGTCTTTCCTGATTGCTGTGATTGGCTCGGTGCAAATCCTGGGAAGGCAGGCACACCTGGACGGTTTTCTCCACCAGAACTTACTGTTTAGGGCTTGATTCCTTTTACGACTTTTTGTAAAACGAAAATGGCATCTTCAAAGGTCTGCTCCTTTTACACTTTCATGATGTTCTATCAGAGTTCTCTCTTTCTTTTTTTTTTTTTTTTTGAGACAGAGCCTCAAGCTGTCACCCTGGGTAGAGTGCCATGGCTTCACTGCTCACAGTAACCTCCAACTCCTGGGCTCAAGCGAGTCTCCTGCCAGGGCCTCCCAAGTAGCTGGGACCACAGGCGCCTGCCACAATGCCTGGCTATTTTTTGGTTGCAGCCATTATTGTTGTTTGGCGGGTCTGGGCTGGATTTGAACCCGCCACCTTAGGTGTATGTGGCTGGCACCTTAGCCGCTTGAGCCACAGGTGCCGAGCCAGAGTTCTCTCTTTCAAAGTGTTGACCATTCTTACCATAAAGTACCATGTGTAATGAGCCTAAAAGGGTCTTATGACCCCTTGATCTAGAGACTGAATTAGAGATGTCATGTTTTTGGAAAAAATAGACCACTTTGACACCTTTGGTGTTAATCTCAAGGGTTTCTGGGTGTTCAGCGTCGATGGAACTAATCCAGAAACAGTGTTTTTCTCATTCAGGCCTTTTTGTTGTATAACCACAAAACCTCCAGCTGGCATGTATTTTTGCCCTTCGAGGCTCAAGTTAGCAGCTTTATAAATAAGGACAGTCCTGACTACTAACCCATCAGCATTTGCAGAAACCAGTAGAATTAACCTAGGCTTCCCTGTCTTAAATCCTGGTCCTCACTTTTTTTCCTTTCTAATAAAAGTCCTTTGTGGCTCTCCCCTCCCACCCACCAAAATAAGGTATTTTCATCTGCATGAAAAACCTGTTTAGGTAGATATCCTTTTTGCTTCAAAGATTTTCTTAATGGCATCTGGGAACTCATCTGCTGCTCTTGACTGGCAGAAAATGCTTCTCTTGTTATTTTGATATTTTTTAAGCCAAACCTCTTTCTAAATTTATCAAATTATCCTTTGCTGCCATTAAATTCTCCAGTGTTAGATATTTCATTTTCCTTTGACTTTAAGTTGTCATATAATAACTTGGATTTTTCTTGCATTATATTACAGTCTCCAGGTATGGTCTTCTTATAGAAATCCTGCATCCATATTAAAAACTTCATCTTCGCTAGGACATAAAAACATACTTCACAAAAAGTGCTAAGTTTTTGTGTGTTCTGGCACAGCTGCTGCAGGAACTACTGCCCAGATTTCCTCTCTTCGTTCTTTAACAATGATTCTTACACCGGATTCATTTATCTCAAGATGGAGGGCAACCTCACCTACAGACCTCAATCTATGGAATAAACCAAGCAGTTCAACTTTTTCTTGCTTGTAGAAATGTCATGATTTTCCCTACTTTTTACGGGCACTTCTAGCAGCATCTTTGGTAGAACTTTGTATATGGCCCACGGTGTTATGCAAGGTTCATAAGATCACACTAAACTCTTAGAAAAATATGGGAGAACTGTAAGAGATCACTTTTTACTGCAATACACAATTTATTGGAGAGATGAACTCTCATGAGATTATTAGCATCACACAGTGTTTTAAGTAGAGATCCACAACACTTGAGCTCACTGCAATGACAACAGGAGAGGGCTATGAAATTATTACAGTAGTACAATGTGCCTTGAAGTTAATTTTACTCAGTTATGACTTAATATTGCATCTTTATGTTTGCTTACATTTCTCTTGACTGCATATAATGCCATGGATGGACTATAAGTGTTTGTGTGCTTACGTTTTAATAAATTTTAATTTTTTATAAATACTTTGTATATATTTTATGGAAGTAAATGACAGAAAAGTATCTATATTTTATGCATTCATGGCATCCCTAATTTTTTTAAATTTTTCTATATTTCTAGGCTAAGTGGTTTGTAAGTTATCCCAAATTGTTATAACTTTCAAAAAAAGAAAAACCCCCAATTGAAAAAGTCTGCACATAAATGGACTCACAAACTTCAAACTAGTCAAGAATCAACTTTACACAGAGGGCAGTGGCTCACACTTGTAAATCCTAGCACTTTGAGAGGGGAAGGCTGGTGAATTGCTTGATCTTGTGAGTTCAAGAACAGTTTGAGAAAGGGTGAGACCACTTCTCTACTAAAAATAGAAAACCTAGCCAGGTGTGGTGGTGGGTACCTGTTTTTCTATCTACTAGGGAGGCTGGATCAGAGGATCGCTTGAGCCCAGGAGTTTGAGGTTGCTATGAGCTATAACACCATGGTACTGTACCCAGGGCAACAGAGTGAGACGTTGTCTTAAAAGAAAAAAAAAAAAGGATCTACTTTACTATTAAAAATGACACAAATAGGATCATAATATCCATGTATTAGTATCCCTTGGACTTCATATAGAATCACATAGATGTCTATTGCATCCTATTTAATATTGATGTGGGACACTATTAGACAGATGCATCATAATCATGCCCCCAGTTATTTATTGATGCTTATTGAAATTATTTACATTGTTTTTGATACCCAAATGAAGCTCTAAGAGTTTATAACCCTTTTTTACTTTTGTGAATATATTTCAAGAACACACTTTTCAACTGAAATTCAGAGTCAAACAGTATTTCCACATTAAATTTTGATTGATAACACCAATTTATGATCTACCAATGTTACACTAATTTACACCAACATCTACAATATTTGAGAACTTGTTTCTGGGTTTCCTCCCCAAGCCTGAGCAATGTAAAAGATTAAATTATTTTATAGTAGAAGAGAAGAAAATAGTAACTTGTTTTATTTCTCTTATAATAGGTAAAGGAAATGAGGCTGAATAAGGCAGTCTCCTTGATCGGAGACTTTAGTCTTAGACTGTATGTTCAGAGGTCATTTCTATCACTCATTACTAGAGAAGTTTCTCTGAATGTATAGTAGAGCAAAATCTTTTAAAAATTTAGAAAGAGAGGCAGATGATTAAATATGAAATTACATTACAGCACGTAAAATACGTGTAAGAATAGAGAAAGTCCATGATGCTATGAAAATGCAAAGAAAATGTATCTGACTTAAACATGATGTTGTAGGAAAGACTTAGTGTAAAAATTGATCACTAAGTGGAGACCCAAATAATCATGTGATTTAGCAGGATAAAGTTTGGGAAAGTTGCTCTCCCAACCCCTCACCCTGTGTCAGAGTACAAAGCACCTGCAAAGTCCTACTGGCAAGAGAAAGCATGCTTTAACTTGGCCACACTTAGTGTTTGGGGGTATCTTCAATGCTAATAGCAATGAATCCTTCACTTATTCTTTTTCCCATTAATTTTTATTGTGTGTCAACTCTCTGTTAGGTGCCGGCTAGGAACTTGGGATATTATGGCAAGACAAGCATGGTATTTCTCTTCAGAGAATTTAGAATTTAATAGGGGAAGAGTTCAATAATAACCCCGAATCCTAATTTCATAGTTTATCATCTTAACTACAATGACAATGTTTTATACTCTATCCACCCAAACACATGACAATTCCCTACATCCCCAAGTGGGTCCTTGTCAGAAATCTTAACTGTGATTTCCTACTTTGACATTCACTTGCTTTTGCCATTCTGCCGAGCCCACTAGCTTTCTTGTAGATCCACGGGGATGTGCAATGTACTGATATCCCTATACTTCCCAGTTTCTCTACATGGTTGTGGCCTTTCCTACTTCTCTGTCCCTCGTAGACTGCACTCTCTCAATAACCACTCTATCAATAACCATCCTTTGGCCTAATTACCTAGGGAAAAAAAAAAAGACCCCTTACTTACCCTAAATTCAACCATCTATATGCAGGATCATGATTGTTACAAGAAAAGTTCATACAAACCAGAAGATTTTTGTTAGATCCAATTCATATTCTGTGCCATGTCCAGCCTCTGCTAGACTTAAGGTACAACACATCTACTAGAGTATGGAGATCTGGTATTTTAAAATATATTGATTATCTTTTTCTCTTAGAATTTCTTTGCCAGAACTTTCTCCCAAATAAGCCAGGGCTACCTACAAGTGCTAATTCACTGTAATAAGTGCTTTAATGGTAAAGAGCAGGAAAGTAATCAATAGACTTTTTTCTTAAAATTAATTTCTTAAAGCTCATTTCTGGAAAAAAAATATAGTTATGAAAATGAAAACAGGATTTGTAAAGGCAGGGCTGTTTTACTAAGATAATAACCCCCAAAATCATTTTGCAAAGAAAAACCATGACTCAGGAAGAGCCTGTCATATGATTAAAGATTATTAGTAGGTCAAAAAGAAAACAGATGAAGCTCTGGGCTACTTGAACACACTTGAGAGCACAGTGTGAAGACAGTGCTGCCTCTGAGAGGTGTGATGGGATCCTGTGGCGCTCTGACAAAGCCACCACATCACTAGCCAGTGGCATGTCACCTCGCCAGTGTTTCACAGGTATCTGTGACTCCAGGCTTTCTGGGCTTTTAATTTAAACTGCTTAGCTAACCTATAAAATGCAGTTAAACTGAGCAATTGTTATCAATCATGACTCCAGAAATATAAACGTTTTCTTTTTATGACTTGTTCCAAATATATGAACCTCTCCCTCAACCCAAGCCTACCAGCTTCCAACATTCATGATACCTGTAAGCAATGAGAATCAGTGGGGACTTCCGACTGCTGAAGAAGACCCTGATTATAGAAGGGAAGGGCCCTAGGACTTGTCCTTGCTTGTGTAAGTAGAAATAGCTCGAGATTCCTTCTTGGATTCAGGAAAATGGGGAATTCTAGGCCTTCATTACACAAGGCCTTAACACAAAACCTGGCACGTCATAAGCCCTGAACAAATATCTTTTGAATAAATCCACATGCAAATGAACATATGAAAAAATGAAGGTCTAATTAGAGAAAGTGCTTTTGGGAACAGACAGATAATCAAGAGGCGAACAGAATGAGGAGAGGTAGAGAGATGGGAAGCATGAAGTTGAAGGAGGAAGGGCTTTAAAGGGTGGTGGAGGAATGGCTGTGGAAATTAAAGGGTCCAGGTGCTGTGCTCAGTGGGCACAATTACTGGTATGAAATGAACATAGAAAACAAACACTCTACATTTACTAGACCAACAGTAATGGGTAGAGAGAGGGAGGTGATGAAAGGAGAGGCTATGAATAGACATTCAATAAACATTCATTCAGAAATGTATATTGAACACCTAATACACTCAGGCATCCTGGGAGGCTCTGGGTAATGGCCACAACCCAAACAATTGTGGTTCTTGAGCTCTTGTGACTTACCAGCTATCAAGGAAAATTGATATTAAATAAATATATCCAATGTGCGTTTATGGATAATATAAAGTGTGAAAACTTCTATGAAGTAAGAGAACAAGGGTCATTTGAAAGAATTTTGAGGAAGTTAGGGAAGACTTCTCTAGGAAAAGAACCAATGAGCTCAGGTTGAAGGAAGTGAGAGGAGTTAGCCTGGCATACAGTTTGGGAATCATTTTATTTCTCTCAACCAAGGTTAAAAAGATGTGTTGGCAAATAGAGAACAAGCTGAGGAACTTGTATCAGTCAAAGCACATACATACATGCGTATGTATACATATGTACACATATAAACACATATGTACGTGTGTATATATCCTCACATATACATATAAACATAGATTTATTAAGGAGACTTAGTCTCATACAATTAAGGTAGCTGGGGTAATGGTCTATGACAGTTTTCTCAACCTTCCTAATGTCGCAGCCCTTTAATACCATCATGACGCACAGGTTGAGAACTGCTGGTCTATGAGAAACTGTTGCCTATACATTGGATACTTACCAAACTGCAACCTACAAGGGGAGCTGGGTCTGGTCTTGGTAGCTCATGCCTATAATCCTAGCACTTTGGGAGGCTTGAGGCTGAGAGTCAGCCTGGGCAACATAGTGAGACCCATCTCTACAAGAATAGAAAAATTAGCTCAGCATGGCACCTGAAATCTCAGCTACTTGGGGGGCTAAGGCAAAAGGATCACTTGAACTCAGAAGTCTGAGGTTGCAGTGAGGTAGGATGATGACCCTGCACTCTAACTCAGGCAATAGAGAGACACTCTGTCTCAAAACGCAATGCTTCTTAGAGCATCACGAGAATGGAAAAGCAAGTATCCAATGTACTCAATACTAATATGAAGCCAGTAAATGAACTAATTCACCCCCATAAAGGAAAAAACTCAATCCAATTCAAGCTGGCAGTTGTTTGGAAGGGGAAGGAGAAGGAAAGAGGGAGGGGCCTTGACGTGTTCCCACTTAATGGGCACAATGTAAGGATATGGCACACTTCCCGGGTGGGAGGCACAACTACAACAGGGACCTCACCTAACCGATGCAAACATTGGAACCTGATCATTTGTACCCTCATATTAATCTGACATTTTAAAAAAGTAAAATAACATACAAATACACAAAAAGAAAGCAAACAAGGAAAAATGAGCTAGAACACATGATTTTAGACTGTAAACTTTGTTCTTTCCACCTCCTCCCAACCTGCTCTAGCTGTAGATGGCTTTGGTGCCCTACAGAAAAGGTTGGCTTATTACCTTACAGAGCTAAACACACAGCTGGCCCAGGATCAAAACAATGGAAGGTTCATCAGGAGAGAGCTGGAGAATCTGCAGGCCTGGCTGCTCTCCTCCATCCACACGGTAAGCCAGGAGGTTTGTGAGGAAGTGCTGTAAGATCCCCAAAATCCTTTTGAGAGGTTTTAAGGGCAAGAGAGACAGCTGCACTACTTTTAATGTTAGAAATTGAAGGTGAGCTGATGAGACATGGCTACATGTCCCGGTGAGGTCCTGAGCAGGCTGAGGTGCAGAGAAAGGGAGACCATCGCAGGGTCAGGGGCAGACTTGAATGGAGAAGCCTGTGATGTGGGTCTCACTGGGTTAGAGCATTCAGCCAATAACCAGGAGAAATGGGGAAGAAGGGATATAAAGACAACTATATTCACATCAGCCTGACAGAGCATTCATCTGGGGATTACCACAAAGAAATACACATGTTTATGCAGTCAGGTACTGTTTCTCATAACCAAGACCAAAAAACGCATTCCTTCTTGAAGCTCTCTCCAAGCTAAGCCCACTTGGCTTCTTTCAGTTTCAATCACTCTATACGTCTTCCTGGCCACTTCCCTGAATACTGAAGACTCACATAAATGTTTCTTTACAGTTTCCGTCTGGCAGATGTTTCTGTCACTTGAGTTTATGATTTTATGGGTCTACCTGAGTCCTGGATGGGGCCATAAGCTCCTCAAGAGCACACAATGGGCCTCTTGCCCGCTTTATAATACTCTCTTGGATTTTAATCTTCACACGTGGTTCACCCAGTAAATGCCGTTGACTGACGTGGTGACAGGTTCAAGGATTGTTTTGTTTAGCGGAGCCGTTTGTCCAACCTGAACAATTTGACAAGCTCTTGCTTACACACAAGCTGAAACAATGTAGTCATAGGCAGACCTTTGGAATAAAAGGTATTTCAGGAATTATTAATTTAAGACATTCTGTAGATCCAAATCAGGTTTTTTTGTTTGTTTTGAGTTATTGCAATTGCATTGGCAAAGCCTTATCATTATGGTCTGTTCTTGAAAGTTACCTCACTCCAGAGTTCTGTGACTTCACAAAAAGAAACAGCCCTATTTGCTTTGCCTCGGGTACGGCTGGGAAGTCTTGCTTCTAGATTACGACTGGGTTGTAAATCTATTGCCATCTCTCTAATGTGTTTCCTCCTTCTCCATCAGAAGTCACTTTCTATTTCTGATGTCATAGGATATCACATGTGTGTGTTGAATCTATTGCCTTCTATTCTATTCAGGAAGTATCAGAGATATTTCCTGACATCTTTGCTGCATGGACCACCATGCCTGTTTTTCGCATAAAGGGATATTATACAAACAACACCTTTAACCACAGTTCGTATGTGCTTTATTTCTGTGTACAAAACGATACAATAGCACAGTAACTTGCACAAAGTACTACGTAGTTTATCTTTTTTTTTTTTTCGCACTTTTCCTTTTTCATTTCGTTTCTTTTTGGGGGGGGAGTGAATGACAAGAATGGAGATAACAAAGTGAACCAGATTGTAGGAAAACAAATGTCCTCCAGCTGACAGAACTAGTGAGATAACAAATAATATAGCCCTAAGTACTTGGGGATTTCTGGGTTGGGAGAGACACAGGTGCTGTGACTGGCCTCCACTGTACATCATTTCATTGTTTAGTAAGTGTGTTACCTTCAACATGTTTTTAATAAGTCATCTCTCTGAGCTCTACTTCTTTTCTTTAAAATAGGGATATTGTTACCATCCTCAGAATGGTGTTCTAAGGGAAGCATAATTTATCAGATGAAATACCTAGAGTCTCAGGAAGCACTCAGGGACTCAAAATTTACAAATGTTACTTCTGAAACGTAATGCATTTCTGATTCAACTTTATCTTTTCTGTGCCGAGACAAGAACTAGCCATTTCTAAGTGCCCAATTCAAATCCCATTTTCTCTTGGATGTTGTCATCTTCAGATACACTCATGATTTCTCTTTTCTTTATATTTCTAATGTACTTGTAGTATTTCCCAGTGTATTTCAACCTTCTGAAAAGGATCTCTTATTTATTTATTTATTTATTTATTTATTTTTTGAGACAGGGTTTTGCTCTATACTTGCTTAGGTGGGAGTGCAGTGGTGAGATCATAGCTCACAGTAATCTCAAACTCCTGGGCTCGAGGGATCCTCCTGCCTGAGCCTCCCAAGTAGCTAGGACTATAGGAATGTCCACCACATACAGCTAATATTATTATTATTTTGTTTTATAAAAATATGGTCTTGAACTCCTGGCTCAAAGCAGTCCTCCTCCCACCTCAGCTTCCTAAAGTCCTGAGATTACAGGCATGAGACACCACATGGGGCTGGAAATGTCTTTTTAATGTCAAAAGTGGGGTTTTTTCCTCCATATGGTAAATGTTGTTTTAAGAATCCATTATTTGAGGTGACGCATATGGATAAGAAATCCTAGTGCTTGTTGATATTCTCCTTAGTTATAGCATTATTATACCTGAAGGAGAAAGCTCTTTGCATGCGTACCCAGTAGTGTATTCTCTCTATAGGCATGCCTGAGGCACAAGAGGATTTACTGACTGTGAAAGACTGTGACCACCATCACCAGCTCCATCTCCACTTACCACTCCTCATTCTTTTGCCTACCTAACCCAATTCTTGCTTATATTATTGAGCCCATAGTTTGTTCCCATTAACCAGACTATATTTTTCTGCCAATTTATACCTACATGCTATATCTACAAATTTGCTCCATTTCTTTTAACAGCATTCAAAGAACCTTTGATATAGATTTTTTGATATCAGTGAATCTATCTACTAATAGTTTACTTCCTCTATTCACTATCAACTACATACTGTAGACGTCTTCAATATTTAAGGAATGAATGAATCTCTACCATGCATTATTCTAAATACAGGAAATTCAAAGTTTTATTTCTTATTGACATCAGGAAAGTCATATTCTAGATTAGATAAGGTGAGGTGGGAGCTTGAGGAAATATGTTAATTTATATCTTAAGCCAAATGCCAAGATGAGATTAATCCTGCAAGGATTTTCTTAGGGGAAAATATCTATGAGACAAAATGGGAGAGCTCTCCCATGAACAGCTGGGGAGAGCTATCACATTGGTGTGTAGGTTTAACCCAAATACAGAACAAGAATAGGAAGGTTGGTAGGAAGGAGGATGGCCTCAGGGCAGTGGGCAATAGATTTCTGAGTGCAGCTTCTGGGTTTCATCAGTGATGTATGGACTCATCCATGTCACAGTGGTTCAGAGATCAATACTTAATTCAGTAAAGTAAATACAATTCATGTTACCACACAGGTGTTATATAAATATTTTCCTTGTGCCTCCCACTGTATATAGAGAACAAGGAACAGCTTTTTGTGTGTGTGCATAAGAACCCCTCTTACAAACACATTTTTATTTTAGTTTTTACTTGACCTAACTTAGCCAAATCATAATTTATGAGTGGCAGGCTAGTCTGCTGATGCCTTTAGCAACTAAACTTTTTTTTTGAGACTTAGTTCCTCTGAGTGTAAAATTAAGGATTAGTCCGGCTGATCTTGAAAATCCCATCTCTTTCAGGGAAGTAAAGGGACTAGCATTCGTTCTGTGCCTACCATTTGGCAGGTTTTGCACCATGAAGCTTCACATACATTATCTCATTTAATTCTCACAAATTAGCCCTCATGTTGATGTTGCCAGTATTGCCATCTTCATTTGGACAAGTAAGAATTCAAACGATCTTGCCTGAGATTACTTAGCTAGGGGTGAATCTGGGACTCAAAGCAATTCAGAATAAGTGCTCATATTTTCTGAGTTAAAAGGAGGAAAAAAAAGAATCAAACTCCAGATCCCTCTTATTAATCAAAAATAATTACAGCCACATCAACAATGGTTCTGAAGTTCTACAACACTTAAAAACATCTAGAGAGCCTGCAAAAAATATATATTAATGAATCTATTACAGTCTCATGGTGAATGCTGGCTGGACCCCTTCAAATCTGCACTTGAAGATTCAAGGTGATGCTGGTGGTCAGATGGGCCAAGCTTTAGAAAACACTGGCATGGTAGGCATTGCTTCTAAGCACAGAAGAAAGAGAACGCAGGGCGGCGCCTGTGACTCAGGGGAGTAGGGCGCTGGCCCCATATGCCGGAGGTGGCAAGTTCAAACCCCACCCTGGCCAAAAACCGCAAAAAAAAAAAAAAAAAAAAAAAAAAAGAAAGAAAAAGAAACAGAACTCAGTGCTTCAGGATGACCAAGAGCATAGGACATCCTGTTAAGGACTAGGGAGATGTAGGGCTGGGCGAGGTGGGTGGCTCACACCTGTAATCCCAGCACTCTGGGAGACTGAGGAGGGTGATTGCCTGAGCTCACAAGTTAGAGAGCAGCCTGAGCCAGAGTGAGACCCCATCTCTAAAAATAGCCAGGTATTGTGGCAGGACCTATAGTCCCAGCTACTCAGGAGCCTGAGGCAAGAGAATCACTTGAGCCCAAGAGTTTGAGGTTGCTGTGAGCTATGACATCATAGCATTCTACTGAGGGCAACAAAGTGAGACTCTGTCTCAAAAAAAAAAAAGGACTAACGAGATGCTGCAAGGCTGTTACCCACCTCCACCCACCTCGTGCATGCGTTTTCAACATGCTTCCCAGAAAATTGCTTCTAGATATCTATCCTAGGAAAACAAAAACTGGTTCCTGACAATGTTTACATAAATACTTCTTTTATAATTGTGATTCAATTAATTTCACTTACTTTATCTCATAGCAACCCTTATGGTATTATAATTCAATTTAACATTATATTTCATATGTAGAAAAAATAATGAAAGAAAATACATCAATTTGTTAAGAATAGTTACTCATGAGTGATGGCAATATGGAGATCTTATTTCCTTATTTGTAATGTCCTATGGTTTCCAAATTTCCAATAATGCACACTTAAATTTGACAATTTCTCTAAGTATTTGACATGTATAATGTTAAAACATCTATCTTACCTGATAGAAAGTTTCCCTGACACATGTATTTGAACGAAGGAATTATTCCAATCTATGGAGACAATATTGACTTTGAATTGTACAGTGTTTTTGAAAATAAATTCATTTTTCTTCTACAATATGCTCTGATTTAATGAATATTTAACTATGTGTAACGAATACAACTAATTACAGTAGTTTTCCAATAAGGTTATTAAAATACTAACCAGAATATCTCTGGAGAGTTCTCAATACCCATTTTTACATCAAATACCATTTTTGTATCGTTGTTTTCCAAAGAGCCTGGCCTGTTTTTGAGATCTGGTAAAGTATTTTCTCAGTGGAGAAAAAAATGGCAGTTTTCATCATGTTGATGTTCCTTTTTCAATTTGCATTCTTAAAGAAGTGTTACTTCATTCCAATTCATGAGTTTACTCGTTTGCATTGAGTTCAATGTGTCTAGAATGTCATGACAGTGCATTTAAACTGTTCAGTCACATCTACCTCTTCTGGGAAATTTTGACATCTTTCTGTAGCGTGCTTGTAAATTTTTTGTGGTTTTCCCTTTCAAATTCAGTAGTAGATCATCAAGCTTTTGAATATGGTAGCTCTGGCAGTTGTCAAAGCAAAAAGGAATATATGTTTCCAAATATAACTGATGTTCTTCTAGTGTAGTGAAAGCTTTTATTTCATGAAGAGTAAATTAATCAAATACTTTTTTTGTATTCCAAAGGAGTGGATTATTACAATTAAATTATTCATGTAGATTAGAATACAATAGCAGCAGCTATCATATTCATAAATATGTTTAAAAAACTATTTGGAAACCTTAAATTGTAGAAAGGTAATCAAGAAGTATCTTCCCAAGAGAAAACACATGAGCACTAAAGGAGATTAAAGTATTTGTAAATAATAGAATTACTGAAAATTATTTCTCTAACTTGAATATTTCTAACACAAATAGTAATGCATTAAAAGGGAGATTTTTTAAATTTCTGGTCTTATCAATTTTTAAGCTAGCTCCCCTATCAATTATACATGTAATGTAACCAGGTTGGAATACCTACAAAATAGTCAAAATAACCAAGATACCACGGGAACTCTGGTAGTCATATAGTTTTTAGTAGCCCTGTCACCTTTATCTTCCCCCTCTATTTTTTGGGTTGTTTTATTTAGCTTTCCAATTAAAAAAAAAAAAAAAGGATTTTCTCATTTTGAATAAGGTAGACTTGGGCCCCATGTACACCATGTCTTTTTTATGAAATGTGTATATGGAAAACTACTTAATTGAGTCTCAATTTCCTTAGCTACAAAGAAAGATGCTATTTACCTATTTAGTCAGGTACTGAGAAAATGCATAAGAATATTCATTCAGTATATCAGCAAAGATCATACACAATCCAAATGCCCACTGGTAGGAAATTAGTAAGATATATAAAACAAATATAATGTAATCATAAAAAAAGAAGGAATAAATTCTTTATACACTGATATGAAATTATCTCTCATATAGAATATTGCATAAATATTGTCTTAGAAGAGAGTGGATAGTACGCTAAAGGAATAATTTATGTAAGAATTTGGTCCTTACTCTATTTTCTGTATATAAAATTTACATTACTTTTTAAGTTACTCTTTTTCATAGTTTTTTTTTTTCCCATACTATTAACAGGGTATAATTTTTTTGGTTATATGAACTGCTTTTGCAGAGTGTGAGTCAAAATGATCAGTGTGCCCATCACACGGATAGTATGCATTGTATCTGTTGTGTAAATGTCCCTCCTCCTCCTGTTCCTTCCCACTTACCTGCTTTTTGTTGAATTCTGCCACCATACGTGCACATGGATGTGGATCAGTTGGTTTCAATTTCATGACAAGTACATGTGGTGTTTGCTTTTTCATTTCCTCAATACTTAGAAGAATGATCATCAGTTCCATCCAGGTTGTTTGAAAAGGTATTAGTTTACCATTTATTTTTATGGCTCAGTAGTACTCCATGGTATCCATATACTACATTTTATGGATCAACTCATGTATTGGACACTTGGGTTGATTGCACATCTTTTCAATAGTGAATTGTGCTGCAGTAAACATTTGAGTGCAGATGTCTTTTTGATAAAATGACTTTTTTCCTTTGGGTATATAATGTAAGAGTGGGATTGCTAGATCAAATTGTTAGATCTAATTTCAGTTCTTTGAGGTATCTCCACATGATTTTCCATAGGGGTTGTAATCATTTGCAGTCTTACCAACAGTGTATGAGTTCCTTTTGCTCCACATCCACACTGGCATCTGCTGTTTTGGTACTTTTTGATAACAACTATTCTCACTGGAGTTAGGTAACATCACATTGTGGTTCTGATTTGCAATTCCTTGGCGATTAGAGATGTTGAGCATTTTTTCATATATTTATTGGGCATTAGTCCATCTTCTTTTGTTTTTGTCTTTTGCTCACATTTTCGTGGAGTTGTTAGATTTTTTTCTTACTGATTGCTTGAGTTCTTTGTAGATTTCTATTATCAGCCTTTTATTGAATATATATCATGTCAATATTTTCTCTCATTCTGTAGGCTATTTGCTGTACTGATTGTTTCCTTGGCTATGCAGAATTGTTTTGATTTAATCGGGTACATACCATTTGTTGATTTTTGTTCCTGCTGTGATAGCATTGGGGACTTCACAAATTCTTTGGCTAGGCCAATGTCTGTAAAAATTTTCCAACATTTTCTTCCAGAATTCTTGTATTTTCAGGCCTTAGATTTAAGTGTTGTGGATTGTGAATTGATTTTTGTGAGTGGTGAGAGATGCAGATCCTGCAGATCCCATGCAGATCTTCTGCATGTGGTTATTCAATTCTCTTAGCACCATTAACTGAATAGGAATTATTTTCCCCAGTGTATGTTATTATCTGTTTTGTCAAAGAGCAGACAGCAATATTAGGATGGTTTCATATCTGGGTTTTCTGTTCTGATACACTGGTCTGTATCCCTGTTCTTGTGCCAGTACCATGCTGTTTGGGTACTACAGCCTTATAGTGTAGCTTGAAATCTCATAAAGCAAAGTCTCCCAATTTGTCCTTTTTGCTTAAGTTTGCTTTGGCTGTTGAGGCTCTCTTCAGGTTCAACAAAGCAAACTATTTTCATTAGATCTGTGAAAAATGACACTGGTATTTTAATGGAGATTGCATGGAGTGTGCAGATCACTTTGGGTGGCACAGACATTTTAAATTGAAACCAACTGATCAATATCCATATGCAAGTATGATGGTACAACTCAGTGAAAAGTAAGTAGGTGGGAAGAAACAGGAGGAGGAGATAAACTCACATCAATAGATACAATGCACACTATCCATGTGATGGGCACACTTAGAATTTTCTCTCACCCTGTACAAAAGCGGTTCATGTGACCAAAAATTATATCCTGGTAATACTGTAGGGGGAAAAAGCCTATGAAAAAGGCCTTAGAGAAATGAGTAACTTATAAAGCAATGTAAATTTTATATATAGAAAATCAGCTGACTCTGCCAATCTATAAGCACAATATATTTTTCCATTTGTTTACAACCTCTGTGATTTCTTTCTTCAGTAACTATTAGTTCTCCTTGTAGATATCTCCTTGGTTTAACTATGTTCCTAGGTATTTTATTTCATTTGTTGCTAGTGTGAAAGATATTCAGTCTGTGCTTTGATTCTCATCTTGACTCTTACTGGTATATGGGAATGCTACTGATTTGTATACTTTGATTTTGTAACCTGAGATTATGCTGAATTTATTTAACAATTCCAGGAGCATCTTGGCAGCATCTTTGGTTTCTTTAGAAACTAACCTATATTGTCAGCAAAGAGTGATAGTTTAACTTTTTTGTACTCATATGTATATCTTTGATTTCCTCCTCTTGTCTTACTGCACTGGCTAAAACTTCCAGCACTATGTTGAATAGAAGTGGTGACAGTGGGCAACCTTGTCTGTTCTAGATCTAAGTGGGAATGTTTTAAATTTTTCCCTGTTCATTACAACATTGGCTATTGTTTTGTCATATATGGTTGTTTTTATAATTTTGAGGTGTATTTCACCTATGCCTATAAATGGTGTTGAATTTTGTTAAATGCTTTCTTGATATTGGTCTGTCTAGGAATTCTATTTCTTCCTGATTGAACCTAAGGAGATCCAGTATTCTACCTTCCAGCCAGGAAGTTACAATAAGTGATGTCTCTAATTAGCCATCTTATCTCCTGCCTCCTTTTTCATAGTTTTTAAAATTTGGAAATGATCATCATCAGTCCACATTGCATCAGAATAGATTTACCATAAATAATGCTTATGCTTTTTTGCAATCTTTTTAGTTAAATATCTGTATATTGTTCTGTAAGTATATTTCTGGGGACTTGTAAAACTTAGCATTATCATTAAATTTCAAAATTTGGAATGTGCAAAATATAGTTCAACATATACTTATTCAAGGACTTTTATTAATTGTTTATTTGAAATAGCAGAGCCATTCTTACCTGCCACGTAAATGCAAATGTAAGAACCTTTGAAAACATCTGTTAACAAGAATGCTATTTTAGAGATATTATGAAAAATAATTCTCTACAGTAGCTAAGGAAATACCCTTAAACTATTTAAATTAATTAGATAATTGTGATAAACTAGACATATTTCTTTTCTGGATTCAATCTAAGCTATGTATAGATTCAATTTTAAAATGACCTTTAATGATAAGGAATAAGTGTGAATAGGGCAGGGGAGATTAGAGAGTTTAGGAATTTGCTGTTAATTGGGGGGAAAGGAGGGTGTTTCTCAAAAGTATCATGATATGTAATGCAAAATTATTAAGTAAAACTTGAACATATTCAGCCATGTATTCATTTCCTCATTCTTTAAAAATTTAAAGTTATCATATTTTAAACAGAACTAAAATTTCCAAGTTACTTGCCATATTAAATACAAAAGAAAATTTGTTTCTAAAGTTTTTTTTCTTTTATTTTTTTCTTATTATAAGTATCTCAGGAAGCTCAGTAAATTAAACTTCTTTTGGAAAAAAATTTCTAAGACTAATCTTAATAGTATCAAAATCACTAATCAAAATCACTAACATTTTCAAAAGCAACACTTTTATTAAGTGAAATGATTTTTAACATTTTTTTCAGACAGAAATACTTTAAGAATTTACTGGACATAAAATGTCAAAGGTCCAAAGGATATAATGTATGACTTATTCAAGACCTAACATGACTTAATGTCATGCAAGTATGTTCACATAAGATGACTTTAAATATTAAATTTCTATGCATTAAGTAAAATTTAATATGCAAAACCTTAACTTACACACTTATCTTTATTAAATACATAAATAAATGACCATGCTATTCATTTAGGAGAGAAATTTGTTACTCAATGAATTTACCAACTCTCCATATTAATTTTATATATATGTATAAACTTCTGTTTTAAACACACAAGAAAATTTCAGTTACAATGTGCTGTAACTAGTTATAGAGGTAAGAACTGACCAATATACCCAAACTAAAAAAAAAAAAAAAATTCCAAATCAATGAATGGCTTTACAAGCAATTTAATATTGTTTATCTTTGCTTTTTATTTAGCTTGTGATATGTATCTGTGAGTGGCCTGAATTGTGAAACTAAAGGAAAAAGCTGTTAAGTAGACTCCATTTTCATGCATATATTGAAGTGGGAAAGAGTATAAAGTTGCAGATTTGCAGGATATGTGTATAGATCTAATGTACAACATAAGAACTGTAACTATAATAATAATGTTATATTACATATATTGAAAATCTAAGAAAGTACATTCTAGGTGGTCTTATAAAATAAAAGGGTGACTATGATAGGCATGTGAATAGTCTGACTGTCGTAACTGTTTCACTGTGTATAAGCATGTTAAAACATCATGTCCATCTTAAATATATACCATTATAGGACTAAATCTTTCAGGTATTAATTTGGAAAATTATTAACTTTTACGAGCAAAAATAGTTTCATTTTAATATCTCTGTGGTGTTATCAATTCTTTTATTCATTTAGTAGTGAATGAGCTTTGGGGAAAGACATGTACCTTAAAGAAATACAGTTCTACCAGAATGTCTAAAAGTGTTAATCAAGCTAACCAATAAACCTAAGGAGGAAATTAAAGAATTACTTGAAATGGGTTGGTGATCATGGAGTGTGGTCTGCAGAAGTATTGAGGAATGAGTGAAATGTTTGGAAGCCAAATGATATTTTGAGACACTCTTTGAAAAACCAACAAATACCTCTGGCACATGTATTAACTACATAATTTATACATAGAGATGCAATATTATTTAATTCACTTCTAGTTACCTCTCTTAAAACTACAGACTATCTGGTTAGTACTGCAAGTTCAGTCCGTTACAAAACTTTACAAAATATTCTCCCTGTGTTGGCCACATCTTTGTAAAAATTTTGTAATGAATATTTTGTAAATAAAGGTATAATTTCCCTATGTATGGTAACTTTGGGACACCCTGAGATTTTGGTTTATCTACTTGACAGCAGATAATAGGAAATTTATGCCACAGAATTTAACACCCGTTAAGGTGTCTTTGAGTTAGAAAACTATCACTAGCTCTTCTAATTGAAGTAACCAGGTGATTCCCTGGAGGAATTGTTAATTGTAGAGGATCTATAGACAGGAGGGTGTATTTTAAGAATTCATCCTTAGAGACAATCTATGGTGTCTTGCCATATAACTGATTGTAATAAACTATATTTCAAACATGTTGCAAAATCCAAGGGAATGCTTTAGTAGTCATAACAAAAACATTATTCCAATGAAAACGAATCTTCAAACATGTTTCACGTGAAGGTACTACAAAATACAGTCTTCTAAATCCCCAAATCTCTAGAAACTCAAAATCCCATCAGGATTCTTAGAGTTGCAAAGGAAAGCTATTAACGTTCATTTCTTTTCAATATTGCATATTTGTGTAGGTCACTTTTTAATTTAAACTGCTTACCTAACCTATAAAATGCAGTTAAACTGAGCACTTGTTATCAATCATGACTCTAGAAATGTAACCTTTAATTTAATTTTTATTACTTGTTCAAAATGTAAAACTTTATTCAAATGTCACATTTTCCCTACCCTACTTTTCATGAGAAAACAAGCTGTTTTACTAACTAGTATGAAAACCATCCATCATAACTCATTATGGCTGCAACCGTGGGAAGCTTTACCCTAAATTTCAAAGGCACAGTGTGTTTCTCTCGTCTGTTTATCTACAACATGCGGTGTATGTATGCTCTTTAGTTGTAGTGGGAATCATTGTCATCATAACTCACAAGTGAACTCTAAAATAGTAATGAATAAAGTACTTGTAGAGAAAAGTTTCAAGCCTTAATTTTGCAGTTTTCTTGAGGCATGTACATAAATGACTTATGGTGGAGACACCGGTTTTCCTTCTGAAGTCAGATTCTCAAGTACCAGAATTTTAAAACAGTTTGGTGCTTGGTATTTTTAAAATAATGTACTAAAAACACATTCATATTCGTAAATCCAGAATTATTCACTTACTTTGGATACTAAAATGGCTTAGAATTTTAAAGAAATATTCAATACAATAGTACAAATATTATTTTCAAAAAGGGAAGGGATACAAACAGTATCTTCCAAGAGATTTTTAAAAACCTAGCAAAACTATTTTTTACTGTCCAGAGCCAGAAAAAAAAAAAGGCAAAATTTTCAGGAAAAAAGCCATGTGCTGAGCTAAGAAATTCTAAGAATCATTAAATTTGTTTAATATACTTAAACAAAATGAGAAACACAGTGTCTTTAGTTCCTGGAATTTGAAAGTTTCTTGTCAAGAATGAGAACTTCACTATAACATACGTAATCGAGTCAAAAGTTATTGTTGGCCATCTCTCCTTAGTTTTTATAAAAATTAATTTGAGAAGCAAAGGACTCCAACTTATAGTTCTACCGTGGCAACTGTGTCTGCTTTAAAGAAAAATGTGTTCAATTTATTTAAAATAAGGGCCAAAACAACTTTCAACTATTAGCTACTATTTGAGTAAATTCTTAGTTTTCCAGTTTATAGATCAGTTAGTAAACTTTTCCTTCTAAATTCATTTCATACATTTTTAGTTAAAACCTACTATGGGCCAGGTACTCTCTTGACACTTGAAAGCCCATATTGTACAAGATATAATATAATTATATTCAAGGGGGGAAAAACAAGAAATATTGCGGGTGAGGTGGTTGAAATATTAAATTGGGTCTCTGGGGTTGACCTTACTAAGAGAGCCACTTTTGAGTAAAGATCTAAGGAAGTATGGAGCCAACCAGGTGGCTATCCGAGGGCATCTGGTCAGAAGGAACAGGAAATGCAAAGATTACTGGTCGTAGACCTGACTGTGTTGGAGATGGAAGAGCAAAGAGACCAGTATGAGCAAAGCGAGCTGAGGAAGAGAGTAGCAGGAGACAAAGCCAGTGCCAGCTGATTGCACATAGCCTTGTAGAGGGCTGTGCTTTTGCTTCAAGACAAAAGCCAATAAAGAGTATTAGCCCAGGAGTGAGATAAAGTAACTTAACTTTTAAATATTGCTTGGGCTGCTAGGCTGAGAGCAGACTATAAAAATGCAAGTGTTGAAGAAGAAAATGATGCAAGAAACAAGTGATCTAATCCAGGTGAGAAGAGAAATGTGGACCAAGGTCATATTAATGGAGTGTTGTGAGTTGAATTTTTAACATGATTTGAAGACGGAGCCAATCATCCAAATCTGGTGGCCAAGTCGTGGCACATTAGACAAAGGCAGAGGCTCCAGTCAAGTTTTTGGATTTGTGCAACAGAGATCATGGTGTAAACATTTACTAAAGCCTGTAGGAGGAGTTGGTTTTGGAGGAAATACCTTTTGATAAACTTGTGATGTGGTGAGTGTACAATGCCTGTCACACCTTCAAGTGGAATGCTGATCAGGCGGGACAGTACATGGTTCTGGAAGAGAACAGGGAGGTTTGGGGGGCGGGGTCATTAATACACAGATTATATTTAAAGCCATGAGAATTGGCACAATCATCGAATGAGTTTGTTTGACAAAAAAGAGAAGTTGTCCAAAAACTAAGCTTTGAATTCTTTGCAGGTCCCAGAAGGTTAAAAGAACAAGGGAGGGATAAAATTACTCGATCATCTCAGCTCCTGATAGCATAGTTCATAATTACATTATCTAGGAAATAACTGATGAACTGTTTTTGGTGCGCTAATTAATTACCTGAATTAGTTGACCAAAAGGAAACCTGTATTTTAAAATGAAATCAGTGTTAGTCTATTGGTCTGGGGGGATAGACACGCAAACAGATGAGAATATAATTATAGTATAGCGTTGCCAAAACAGCTACTGTAGAACTTGAACAATGTTTGGTAAGTATAGAGTGGTTTGCATTGATCAGACTGAAGGTTTTGAGTAAGCTATACTTGATGAAGCTGAATCGAATTGGTTTTTAAAGTTATCAGTTGTTAAATAATAGGCATATAATATTTCAGGAGATTTTAACACCGTGTGAGATAGTTCAGAAATTTGGAACAGCTGATGCATGTGTCTGAAGTAACATATACAGAGGGTCCCAAAAATGTCTGCACATTTTTAGGAAGGAAACAACTGTATTAAAATTGTAATACTCAATATATACGGATAATGTCTGCTATCTTATATATTGTATCTTGTATCTCTTGTAATTGTAGAAGTTAAACATGACTTGACCATCATGATTTTAATATAGTTTTTTCCTTACTTAGATATGTGTATACATTGTTTTTAGCCCTGGGTATATGGGAGGGAAGAGGATGGAAAGGAGACTAGTACTGAAGCTACAGTCTCATCCTTTCTTCTCAAAGTCATGGTGACCATGGATACGCATTTTATAACATCACAGTCTATAGGACAGCAGAGGGATGTTGGAGATTAGGCCTGGAGTGGTATGCACAATTGGACAATTTCACAGCATTTCAGGCAAGAAATGAAGAAATTCTGGGCGAAGGAAATAGAAGCAAGATGGAGAGCAATGCGTACATTCAGGAGAGACTCAGAAGGTACAATATTCACAGTTGGGAAATAGCAAGGTGTGCAGGAAATGAATGCAAAGGAGCTCAGAATAACCAGGTTTCTAGATGCATGGGGAAAATATTGAACAGGCAGGAAAAGTTTGGGGGGAAGAAAAGATGGGTTCAGTTTTAAACGTACTGAGTTTTATGTTGCCTTGATGACATCTAATTAAAGTTGCGTGGTGAGTAATATACCCCAGTACATATGGGGTCTGGAGTTCAGTGGAGCATCAAAGGCTAAACATATATGTTTTGAGTGTTTTCCGGTAAATAGAGTTGAAACAGTGGATTTATATGGGGTTGTCTAAGTGGGAATAAAGCAAAAAGGAAACCAAGGACAGAAGTCTGACAATGCCCTGGTTTGGGAGCTTTTCAATTAGTGTTTCTATTCTCAGTGGTTACAGAAGCAGCAAACCCTTCCCAAACGGAAACAGAAGCTGTTTTCCTTCCTCCAGCCATTTTCTGCCCTCCAGTACCTCACATTATTCCTAAAATAGTCCACTTTCTTTTTTGTGCATCAAAAATGATTTTTTTATTATATAGGGACAATTTTCAAATTTCTGCCTTCCCACACTCCCCTTCCATTTTTATTCTAGATATGGCAAAGATTGCACAACACAGCGGTTCTCAACCTGTGAGTCGCGACCCCTTTGGGGTCGAACAACCCTTCCACAGGGGTCGCCTATATACATCCTGCATATCAGATATTTACATCACAATTCATAACAGTAGTAAAATTACAGTTATGAAGTAGCAACAAAAATAATTTTATGGTTAGGAGTCACCACAACGTGAGGAACTGTATTAAAGGGTCGTGGCATTGGGAAGGTTGAGAACCGCTGGAATAATATCAATCCTCTGCAAGACTGTTCATGGTGAGTTCATGGGTAGACCCCTACGGCACTCAAACACCCACCTTCACTGGGAAAGCATGGTGAGTTCATGGGTAGACCCCTACGGCACTCAAACACCCACCTTTACTGAGAAAGCAGAAAGGACAACAATTATGTGTCAGGTTAGCCTTTCAACTATAGGAAATAGATAACCTATGCATAACCTGGACAGAGATTTCATATTTTTCTACATATTGATTTTGGCAAAATGCAATAAAGCAACTAAGCCTAACTAATATATTCAGAATTAAATAAAAACAAACAGAAGACTATTTCCATGCTAAGTCAATCATGGGCAATTTAACTTTGCACCTTCAGTATGTTAGAGACGGAATCTGCTGAGCAGCGGTCCATGGAATACACACAGCTTCCTCCACACCGGCCCAGACTAGCCATATGTAGTAGGCCCTTTCTGAAATGAGGTTGGGCTATTCTTGGCAATTCCCTCTGACAATTTTATTTGAAGGCTTAGACTGACAGAATACCTCATCTCTGCTCCAGCATGTACTTTGGGGTTTAGGATACACTGATTCCATTCACACTAAATATTCAGACCTGTCACTTTAAAATATGCCTGTGGTTGCTGTGCTCCTCTCCTGCGCTGGACTGGAGGCCTTTCAAAGGCCCATCAGAGTGGACACAGTCAAGCAGACACATTTTAAAGTGACAGGTCTATATCCCAACTCCATGGTCTTAATGAAATCTTTATTCCAAGAACTGAACTTTTTAACTCCACTAGAGTCGCTGTGGTCTCCAGCCTCTCTCTGTTAATCATTTCCAAATCAAGTTCATGGGCAGGAGAGACATCTCCAGGGTACTTCTGAGACATGGCTGAACGCAGCAGTCAGTGGAAGCAGGCACTTCCCAGCATGCTGAAGAAGTTTTTCAAATATCCTAGGTTTGCAATTTTGAAGATCCTCTCTGGGTCTCAGTTCTTATGAGGAAGAAAGAGAGAGCTAGTTTGCCAACAGCAGTTTTCAAAGGCCCTTGCCATTACTAAGCCATGAATAACATTCATGTGCAGCCTCGTTCATGTTTGTGCAATTCTTTGCTTTTGGCATATGCAATTAGTTTGGCAATGTCTGGTAGTGACAGACCGTGATCACTAAGAGCAGAAGGATTGAGGGTCAACGTCATGATTACCTGCCCGATTGCCTGGATACAGTTTGCATGATGCTTGGAGCCAGTCTGGGTCCCTGAAGAAGTTTAAGTAAATGATGCCCACCCTCAAATTGACCTCAACCATTTAAAACTGTGGCCATGGAAATGGTTAGTTGCAGACTTTCCCTGTCGTCTGAACCTCAGCCAGCTGCTGAGTGGAATGCTTTCTTTCTGCTCCCTAACTGTTGATCACACGCACAAGCATTCCCAGTGCAGAAATGGCCAGGTACCATTTGGAGTGGCAACCTAACATTTCTGTAGAAGCTATAAAACTAACTCAAGCACAAAAACAGTTGGAGTCACCAGGATTAGTCATTGTAAAACAGTCAACTCACCATCACAGCGCACTCTTCTGAGTTTACCGTCCAGCACTCAGTCTGCAGAACAAATGCCAGGCTGCTGTTTTAGACACTCAATGGCTAGAAAGAGAGACAAGTTGAATCACTAACAGACTGCAAAGGCTTCTAGGAATTTCAAAGCCTCGTTGTTGTTTTTTATAATATTATTGTAAGAAGTCTTCTCTTAGGTAGAGAGGTACCATAGAGTGTGGTTTAAGCATGCAAGCAGTAGAGATAGATTACCATGAATAGAATTTTTAATTTACCCACTTTCTAATTTTATGATCATGATCAAGCTGCTCTGTGTGCCTCAGTTTCTCCATTCATAAAGTGGGTTTGTGGTGTGGCACTAAGTACAAAGTACTCAGAATAGCGTCTAGCACATTGTAAGTAGCAGATAAGCATCAGCTATAATTGTTGCTTAAAGTTCATTTTTAGTTTGATTTTCACAAACCCGTATGAGGAAAAACAAACCTCCATGGCTTGGAGCTAAAGAAATTGATGATAGGGTAAGGGCTGGACCTGCAGGACCATGGGTAAAGTTAGCCAGGTATTTGGCTCACTAGACTGCAGGGACTCATCTGGCTTATTTCATAAGGTTGCTGTGAGTTTAACCAGCATCAAGTGCATGGTCTGGAACCAACAAATGATACATAACTTTTTACTTTTGGTACTATTACTGTTATGTTTTACATTAATTAAAATTGATGAGAAATGGATTTCATTATATGAAAACAACAACAACAAAATCACAGAACATTGGAGTCATCAGGAAACCTGGGAACTACCTTCCCCACCCCATAACTCAAGAAATATCTTCTCTCTCTCACTTCTGTTACATAACTAAACAAACAAACGAAAAACACTCCAAAACCACCTTTGAATAGCTCCCATGATGGGATAATAACTCCCTTCCTGAAGTAGTCCGTTATTAAAGTAGAAATATTTTTAAATGTTTGCAATTTATTCCTTTTATTTACCTGAAATTACTCACTATTTTGTAACCCAGTTGTTTCAGCTTCTGACATAATGATTCTTTCAGAATCCCCTAGTTCTGCTATAGCATGATTCATGGTCTCCTTTATTAAGCTTTTTCTTTTCCCACTAGGATGAAAATTTCTAGTTTCTTTTATTAGTTCTCAGATAACCTTGTTTGGAGTTTCTTCTTCATTCTAACTGCCTGCCTCTGAGTGTGTTGTACTTTGTCTATTTTTTCTCCTAAAATGTGGTGCCTAATGGAATATAATACATCCTTTTCAGTACATAGTAAAGGAGAAATATTACCTCTTCTCTTGGACATTATATTTCCATTATGTGGACTAAGAACAAATTAGCATTCTTGGCAGCCAAATCACAATCTTGATGCTTGATGGGCTTGTAGTCAAGATGCTCCCAGATATCTTTCTTACAAATTGCTCTTATTTTTCTCCATTTTGCACTTTTAAAGTAAATCAAAAGGGTAGTAGAATCTAAAAATAGGGTTGTGCATTTAACCCTAATAATTTCCAACCTGTTACATTTAGCCCATTATTCTATCCTGACTATATATATATATATATATATATATATATATATATATATTTAAATACTTACTAATTAACTCCCTTGGCTTTTCGCCCTCCACAAGTTGTAGGAAGTATGCTATCAGTGATGCCATAGAGCATTCAAGGTCACAGGGTCAGGGGTTAATGTCTCTCCTTTAACTAGTACTTTTGGAGTAAACTCATTCACCAATTACAAATTCCCTAAATACTTCAACAAACAGTTCAACTACACTGAGAGACCCAAGGGAACACTAGTCAAATACTTATGGCTGCAGCTGTCCTCTAATTTACTCACAGTAACTCTATAACTAAAACAACACAAAAAACAAAAACAAAAATGAGAGCTTGGTTAGGGCCCAGGTTCAGGTGCGGATCAGGTCAGGCGGCTCTTGGGGATGTAGAGGTTTTGGAGCCCTTGTGTTAGGGTTAAGTTTAGGGCCCAGGTTCTGGTGATGGTTACGGCCAGGCAGCCCTTGGGAAGAAATGGGTCAGGCCCTTTGGGTTAGGGTTAGAGTCTGGGTATAGGTGACATTTCGGGTCAGGTAGCCCACAGAGATGAAGAGGTTTTGGAGCCCATGAGTCAGAGCTAGAATTAGGGCGCCTGTTCAGGTGATGGTTAGAGTCAGGAGGCCCTTTTGAATGAAGACAGGCCCTTTGCTAAGACTTGGGTTAGGGCCCTGGTTTGGGTGATCATTAGGGTCAGGTGGCCCTTGGGGTTAAAGAAGGTTCGGGGACTTTGGGTTAGAACTAGGCTTAGAGCACTGGTTCAGGTGATGGTTAAGGTCAGGCAGCACTTGGGGACAAAGAACTTTGGGGGCCCCAAGATGAAGGCTAGGAATCAGACCTGGCTTTGTGTGATTGTGAGGGTCAGGCAGCCCTTGGGATAAATAGGGTTCAGGGCTCTGGGTTTAGGGCTAGGGCTGGGCCCCTGGGTCAGGTGATGGCTAAGTTCCAGTGGCCCTTGGAAATTAAGAGGGCTTAAGCCCTTTGAACTAGGGCTAGGGCTAGAGCCCCAGTTCAGGTATGTGTTTCTCCACAGCATTTATTCTATATATTTACCTAGTTGTACATTATACATTAGGATATACTCCAGTAAGAGCACAGATTTTTTTCTGATATTCTTCTACATCCAAATATTTCCACAAGAATGAAGCATGGAATGCAAAATCAAAGGAATCAGGTTGCAATGGTGCTATTTCTAGGGAGAAATTGATATGGTATGTTAAGAAGAATGAGCTTTTTGTTTTTGTCAGAGGGAAGACGGTGAATAACATGGAATTGTTTGGAAACTAGGAGTAAAACCTTTGGACAACCTGTGCCCACTGGGTCAATCATCTTTCTTTTCAGGTGAAGCCTCATCCCAGTGCTATCTGCAGGTCTCCAAGTCCTGAAGAGGGAGCTCTTTTTCAACTAAATGGAGTTAGTGAAGAAGATCTTAATTTTATGTGATATCCACCATAGCCCGATTGAACCTTCCAGCTCCATTTAATGGCTACTAAGAAACCACTGAAGTGTATGAAATTGGAATCATTGCTATTTACATATCTGAATCAAGAATGAGAAATTAAAAGAGTCACAAGTTAACATAATTTTATAATGAAGAAAGCCTGTTTTTGTCAGCGCTGAACAACATGAAAAAGGAATTTGCATATTACAAGGATAACAGACAAGCTATACTATAAACTTCTCATGTCAACAGAGATTATTAAGCCAAGAATAATGAACAAATAATTTTAGTTACAGCGTTGACTTTGTTGTGCTTGTTACATAAAATATGTGAAACTCAAGTCTGCAAACAAAGACTGTGTGTGGGTTTTTTTACTAGCAGCAACAACAACAAAAAAAAATTGTCAAGTAGATTGTACATAAATAACAGTTGTAGCCCAGCAGGCAACAAAAATTCAAGGTGAGATTCTAGGAAGAGATGAGACATTTTTCCTGCCTATAAGCTGAGAGCTATTAATTTTACAAATTATGAAAATGGTAAATTGGGTGCAGAAACTACCAAAATTACAAGAAAATACTCTCAAAGAATGTTCATAACCTTCCTTAGTTCTTTGGTTCATTATTTTGAAGGTCAATCCGGAGTGGCTGTGTAATCTCATCTCATTAATTGCCCACTCATTTAGCAAATATTCAGTCAGACAAATACATTTCTTAGCTTCTAAAGGAAAAGGTAAATGAGAACTGTCTTTATGAAGGGCTCCATTAGAACTTAGAGGGCTAATGATTTTTCATACTTTTCACTGACCACAAGCTGCAGGGCACATGAGCCACACATTTCCTTCCACTCCTGTCCTAATAGTAATTCAGTTGCATTATTTTCTGCTTAGTGATACCAATGACATGAAAGGAAAAGAAACCAACAGAATTCTCCCCAGAAACTGATGGAGAGAACATGATATTAAGGGAGAGTATTAACATATTTTGCTTTAGACAAATACAAACAATTGACTTTTTTTTTTTTAATCCAGATTTTTTCTCGTTATTTGTGATAGTTTGGACATGAGAAGGAAGTTAGGAGTGAGCTCATGTTACCCTTTCAATAAATCTAGAAGTTAGGTAGTATCTCATAGAAAACAGAGATTGAGAGAGTATTAAGTGGCTTGTTCAAGTCTACAAAGCTAAATAAAAAGGAAAATTGAAACATAAACACAGGTCTAGTTGACTCTAACATCTTTTGAACCCCCCAAATGTTTAGGTAATATTATGCAGCATGCACTTTTTGGAAGAATAGGTTAAAATTTTTCATCATCAGATTCTTAATGATGTATATCAGGTTGAAACGAAGATTAGTCCTTGGAACCAAAGAGTAAGGGTAGGGCTGGTGGCGATCAATAGGGCTGCCTTAATCTCTCTTGCCTCACTATGCCCTCCCACCTCATGGAATACATGAAATGAGTCAGAAACTCATCTCGTAAGAGCCGACTGGGTATCTGCCCTTTGTAGGGGATATGGCCAACATTTGTTCTGATTGGTTGACTGTCCATTCAGAGGGTTCAGATGTCTGTTCTGATTGGTTAGGGCCTTCTCCATGGTCATTGAGAAATATTTTGAAAATGGAAAATATGTTTTTACAAATCATAAACAATACAAACACCATTTCCATCAGTCCCCCACAGCCTCCTATCACCATTGGGAGAACTTTTTTTCCTTTTCTTCATGGGTATCTCATCCAAGGATGGCTTAGCTCTCTCAAAGAATCACTTGTTACTTCAACATTCATTTGAAAGACCATGAGTTAATTCCACTATCTGTCCCACGTGATAATTCTCAAAGTTATGTGTACCCCAACATCACTTTTTAATATCAAGATTACATTTTATATTTTAAAATTAAGAAAGATAAACATTCCAACAAAAAACAGCCTAACTTTAAAGAAAACAATAAAATTATGTGAGAAAAAAGGGAATAAGTAATGTCTTAGGGTAAAATAATCTTGAGATTTTGATACATTATAGATTCTACCTCCCCAGAGTAGTGCTACAATAATATTCCATTTCAATTGGAATCATCACCTTTAAAAGCCTCCTCATGGCATAGTGGATTTTTTTCATTTTTCTCCTTTGTTTTCCACTAAATCAACTAGAATATGCAACAAACATTCTCTACTAGTAGCTTCTTGTTAAAGCCAGAAATTCTAAAATTATCGGGTCATCCTTTTAAGAATTGCCCTCATCAGCCCCTTCCTCTTTTCTCTTTCCTCCTTTCCTTCCTTCTATCTGTCCTTCCTTCCGTCCTTCCTCCTTATTCCCTCCCTTCTTTTCTTCTTTCACTTTCTCTTCTCACAGTCCCTCTAATATAATGATCATTTAATCCTAAATATTGTTCTTATTTTACAGATTAAAACACGGAAACTCACAGATCATATATTTAATAAATGGCAGAGCCAGGTTTCAAATGGGTGGTCTTCTTTTAAAGTAAAATTGCTGAATGACAACCATTGCCAAGAGATACAAATTTGTGAAAAATGTAAGAATAGATAGTGAAAAGGAGGAAGTTCATAGGTTTCAAAGAATAAAATCTCACCTATGTTTCAGGGTCAAGCCATTCAGTGCTAGTGTGTGGAGAGATACCTGATGAAAGATCATTATCATGTAGTTTCTATCTTTGTTAAACAGGATGGTAATATAATAATAACTTTCTTATTTAGAACATAAAATCAGGGTTTACCTCTCGGGACAAAATGCTGATGTTTTAGAATCTTTCCCTTAGAATTCTTTAATTCTTCTGAAATAAATTCGTTTTCTTCTACACAAAAAGGAATTTCATGTAACTATATGCTAAGGATGTGTTCCTGATTAACTTTCTAAATTCCTTTTGTAAATATAATAAGTAAGCATGTAGATAAATGATATTAGCTCAGAGGTATAAGTGACTAAAATGATATTTATTTTCTGTTTATCTCATTCAATCTTCAAAATAACCCCAGGAGGTAGATACAATGACTATTACAAGTTTACAGATTAGTAAACTAAGGCTTATTAGAATAAAATAATTTCCTGCTTGTCACGAAGCTAGAGAATAAAGAAAGTCAGCACAGCACCACATTATCAAAGAGTCTGCTTATATTTAAAAAAACAAATCATTCTTTTAAAAATCATCATTTTATTCTTTAAAATAGTTATAGCTTCGCTTTATGTGAATTATTATTTAATCTCCTCCTTATCCTTGTACTAACAAAATTTTTCTTCTTACATTGAAATATAATGTACCCACTTTGAATATTGTGATTTTTCAAAGTGCTAGCCATACTTTGATAGAAATACATCAATGCTATAGATCATTCTAAAGTCCAAATGTTGTTCTAAAATTTAAAGAAGAAACTTAGTACGTTTTTATCTTGATATATATCGTAGGGATTTTCGAAGGCAAGATTTTGAAGAAATCGTGGAAAAAGAGGAAAGAGGATGAAACTTAAAATTTTAGAAGAGGCAAAAATAGAAAAGAGAATCACTGCAGAAATATCTCACTTAATTCACCAAGGAAAGGGCCCTGTGTATGGAAATTTCTATGACAAAACACCCTTATTTTAGCTTTCAATGAGTTATTAATCTAAAAAGTGTTATAGTTTGGTAAAAAGTACTTCTTAATTTAGCATTAGACAGGTTTATATTAATGTTGGATTATTAATATATAACTGTGGTTGTATAGACATAAAATCAATGTGGAATCTTCTTCTTTTCCTGCCTACTCTCCCCCAAAATAAAACCAAAAATCATAATCAATAAAAACATCATCATTTACTTTTCTATTTAAAATATTATCTTTACTGTCAGGATTTATCATGGTCTTATTTTCTTATTTGTACTATAAATCAGAATTTTAAAAAAGAACATCTTTAACATAATAAAGTAAAATTCAACAGGAATATAATGAGTCAAGTTATATAATCTCAATAACTTCTCATTTTTCAAATACTCATATCCCTATTTTTGTCTGACCCAACTCACCCTGGCAAAGAATGTAGTATGGCCAATCAAAAGCCTGTTTCAGAACAATATGCAAATGAGATGACGCCGATTGGATGATCCAGTTTCAAGTAAATTGTGATTAGGGAGGGATTGTACAACTTGAATGTACCGAAAAGATTCATGAAGTGGAAAAACATTCAAGGTCAGATGAAGAAGTTTGTGTCTATTTCACTTGGATTTCCAGTGTTGTTATCAATTCATTTGATCATTTATCCCCCCAAACTAAAATGACATGATTTGCCAGAAGTTCTTCTACTATCTGCTCTTCTCTGTAACACTTGCCTAACTAAAAGCAGTCTGAAATACTATACCCAGGCCATTTTCTAACATTAATCAAAAAATAATATAAAACGTTAGTAACTTCTACAGCTGAACAGTATGCTAGCCCCGTGAGTGGTAAGAATATACAGAATGCCTTTCCTGATGAGAAAGAGCTTCTGTTTGCCTTCCAGGACCTTTTTGGGTTCTCTGGTGAGTGTTTCAAATTTCACTGTCTGTTTCTTGGCTCCTTACATACAGCCCTCTCTTATGAGTCACCCAGTTCCACTCCATATCTGTATTTTCACTCCTCTGGACAATTTTCAGACATTATTCATTTTTGTTCAAGTGCTGAGATACCCTCCTTTTTAATAGGCCATAATAAACTCTTCCTTAAAATTCCTCTCACTATTAACAATGCACTATGAATAAATTTTGGTATATCCTTCACTCTATAGAATATTTCTGGAGTTCTTTGTTGTTGTTGTTGTGATTGTTTTTAATAATATATGTAAAAGTATGACCTATTTTTTCTCTCCCAAAGCATAACATTGTTTTTTAGATTGATCAAATGAAAATATGGGTGCCATTTGCTGGTCCCTTTTTGTATGCCAGGCACCATGCCAGACAGTTATATAACATTATCACAATAATCTCAAATAGTAGTTATTATTGTCCTTATGTTTCAGAGGAAGTAAACAAATTGCCTGAAGTCACCCACCTAATAAGAAGGAGAAACAAAGTTTGCACCTAGATTTACGTGATCCAAAAATAATGTATTTTTCCATTATATACACATAGTTATAGTATTTGATAAAACATTACCATCACCTCTGAAGATTCCCTGATGTTTGGACTTACCACTGAGTGAAGAATTTTCTCATGTGCTGAAGTGCTCAGTAATGGGTTTAGGAAAGACAGAAAGCCTCGGGAAAACAGCATACCTGACCTCCTCTCTCTTGTCTAAAGAGTGAGCCAAAATCTCCAGCCCCGGGCTTAGAAACATGCTATTGATAGTTTCATTTGGCTTAAAATCTAATTGAAAAAATGTCCTATAGCCTTGGAAGGAATTAGACTTATTAGTTTATCTCCCCGAAAAGAATCCTTCAGAGTAGGTAAGAGAAAGAATCCTGGAGAATTTTTTTGTTGGCATAGTTAGCTCGGTAAACACACACTAATCAAATAATATTAAAGGCAAAAATATCGCCGTATATAACCCCTCCAATAGTAGGTTAATATAACATGAATTACAACTTGAAAGTATCACTCTACAGAGAATTATCTTCATATTTGCTTGTCTTCTGATACGTTGTTCCAATAACAAGACATATTATTATTTCAGCTCCAAAAACCTATGGAGAAAGTGCATTTGAATAATTAGTTCTACTTTCAGAGGAGGTAAACTGCTCTGATTTTATTTGTATCAGGAATGTTCCTCGCTTGCTTTTTTTTTTTCTGTCTCATTATGTAAAATTTAAGCTCCATGAGAGTAGTCAATTTACCCTGCGTCTTCTACATTCCATTCAAAATAATGTCTATTTTGTTGGGAACTTAGAATCTCAACATTTAGCAGTAGTATTTGAAGGCTTATGTTTAAAACAATGTTATTCAGAAATAAGGTCTTCAATGTAAGAAATTCTGAAAGTTACCCAATTAATTAAATAAAACATTCTAACTTGATTTAAACCATGGTCATGGTTTTATAGAAAAGTCATAAAGCATTTAAAAGTTTGAGACCTAGATGTTGGGCTGGCAACCTAAGCTTATCAGATTCATCCGGCATTGTAACTAACTATATGCTCAGTGCCAGCATACAGAGCAGTCAGAAACAGAGAAGACCAATTAGAACTGTAATTTCTCACTTTTCTAAAGAATAACAAATTATACTACTATTTAGCCTATGCTAGTAATTAATTATTGGTCATAATATTTCAATTGGTCAATATTTTTCAAAAACACTCATTTTTAAGATCAGACTTTTGTCATTTAAATCTTTATTTTCCTTTCCATGAATACAAAGAACAGTTCACCATACCTCTATTAAATTGATGGGAAATTTATTTATCATACCTATAGACACTTAGATAGGTTCAAATTCAATTGAATAAGAAAGAAGATCATGAGCATATTTCATAGTATACATTTGCAAACTGTGACATATGTTTGGATCACTTTCCTGGAAAAAATCCACAGTTGAAATGATACTCCAGGAATTTTCTGGGTGAACTGAACAGCTTGATATGAATGATAGTCTGAAGTCATTTTGTTGATGAAACAAGCCTTTGTTTGGGGGGAATTAATAGCTATTTACACTATATTCCACACTATCCAAAGAAATGGTCAGTAAACCTTTCTATGCATATTAATTAAATGTATCTAGTCTATGGTGGCTCTTAGAAAAACCTAGGTCTGAAAATGAAGAGAAGCCGTGCCCCTGGGCTTGTGATTGACACCACTTTTATTTAATATAATAATACCAATTGAGTTCCATTGAGAAGTTCATAATGGCCTTTATTTACATTTAATTAGCACCTCTCCGGATTAATTCCTCATTTAAAAACCTAATACAACCTTAATACTGGAAGATGTGAATCGAATATGATAACAACATGTACCTGGTTGTTTTAATTAATCTGTCTAAACTGAACATGGCACTTCAAATTCATAAAGATCAAGCTTTACGCTACCCTTAGACTTTTCATCCTGTTAATTGGCCGCTGTGCTAGAAAATGATCTTTATGTTATTGTAACTCTATGGCAAGTCGCACAGTTCCAGTAGGTTATGAAAAGCACGGAGAGCAAACATGATCTTTATTTCAGATGTTTATTTAGAGGGAAACAAATAAAAGTGTTAAGACTGGTTAATTCTAAGTGGCAAACATATAGCTGATTAAAATAATCTCGTGTATTTTTCATAATTTACATGTATTATTTTAACTGAAAATAATACATCATGTCCATAAATCATGTGTACAGGGTCTGACAATTAAGTTCGAGAACTCATCCTGGAAAAAGCACTACAATTCCTCATTGCTGAATGAGGTCAACTTTTTTTTTTTTGAGGACCCCTTCTAAATACTCCCCTTGGCCATCTGGTGACTATAGTGATATTCAGCAAAGAGGTACATAGCACATTTCCTAGGATGAGTTTGCAAACTTAATTGTCCAACCTCATGTGATGTGTTTGTTGATGCATGCAGAGCTAAGCACAAGAACACCATTTACATGTGGTTTAAATCTTACGTATACTTTAGGTCTATGTTTTGGACGTCTCAGGGAAGCATTCATTGTGCATATTTTCTGGTCATAGTCAACATGATTGAAGGTGAGGATCAAAAGCAGGTTCTTAAGTATCAGAAAATGTAAGCCACAATGGTTCGGATAAAGAACAATGGGAATGATAAATGTATGAGCAAATGAATGATATTTTATGATTATTCCTTTTTGGAAAGTAGCTGGAAACCTCAAACATAGAGTGGAGACAGCTTGCCAAAATGTCGTCTTTTTTTTTTTTTTTTTTAACAAAAGTTGTTTCTTCATTTAACTGTTCTCATTGAATTGGATTCAAGACAACATACTTACAATCAAATTCCAAGATTGGAGTCTGTTGCCACTAACTAAATAAATAAGTGATTGCAGGTTATACCAGAAGCACATCTCATTAATTTGTGACTATCAATTAGCTATATTCAGATTAAGACAAAAGAGGAACAACCTAGTTAGAGACACAGAGCAATCAACATATAAAAGAGACATTAACAAATGAGAAACAGAAACAAAAGAAAAGTTATAACATGTTTTTTACAAATCAGAATTGCTGGGAAATAAGATTTCTGAAGTCATACTCTATCAATTCTATAAATTGGGACTGAGGCCAAACCCAACCAGAATTAATGCCAAAAGAGCCTAACCGGTAACATAAAAAGTTTCTTGTGATAATATCCTTTCTGCTTCAAGAATTTAAAGACTAAAGTTGTCATAGTGCAGGGGTAATTATTGCCCTGAGATATTTGATAAAGGGATTTGCTAAATGTCAGCATTATTGCTAGAAAAAGCAGAGGGTTATGTTTAAATTTCAAAGTTTATTTTATGTGAACTTTTGCTCTACATGTTGAGAATATTGTTTTTTAGGTTTTTATCATGGTGTTTTCTTGATTGCCTCAATAATCTCTCTTACGGCATTCCTTTTTCATAATCTTTAGCTGTCTGCTCTAATTCTATACTATCACCAACATAAACTTCTACAATTCTGGACTAAGACAAGGAGTCAGGGAAAGATTGTTCTCTGGAGAAAGGGGGAGGTAAGCAATGTTTAAGTAAATACACGACCAATTGCAACAAAAATTAATAAATCTTCATAAAATGTTGACTAACCAGCATTCCTTTTACTCCAACACTTGATAACAATATTTTCCCTACTTTGTCAAGTATAAATAAAGGCCGAGTGTACTTACATTTAATGAAAGTTCTCAGTCCAGCAGATTGAATTTGAGACAGAATCATTGCCATTGGCCTGAGAACCAGGAGACTTAGATTCTGTTTCTTAGACCTCTACTTTGACTTCGGATAGTTCTCTGACTTTGGATAAAGCTTAATTTCTATATCTATCACTTTTAAAAAAATATTTGGCAGCGCATTTACTGAGAATGCCACAAAATAAAATTTCATTGCATATCTTAATATTTTCCTAGTAATTGCCTTATACTGCTCAAAACACTAAACCATCTTCCTTTTTAATACCAAAAAAACCCACTGTGTCACTATTCATTAAATACACGTATCGATCTTTATGTAGAAGACTTAACAAAACTTGGTTGTTACGTTTTATTTTTTTAAAGTCCTTCCAAGCTTCACTGTAATGTAAATGGGGCTCAGAGGAATTGGTGTCAGGATGATGCCTGCTGAATTACTTCTCTACACTTTACCACTTTCAATAACTTGAACAAGATTCATAGCCCCCCGTGCCCCCCCCAAAAAAACTCTATCACTTTTTTATGTCTTAAAACAATTGATCTGCATGATTCTGGCATCCCCTTGAATCCTTATTACTGTAGAATACTTTTGCAGGGTTGAGGATTGAGTGATTCTACCTAAAAGCAAGCCTGAGTCCAGTTGTTTAGCAACTTGGAAGAGTGTCAAATGATCTGTTGAATCACTTTTCATCTCTTTATTTTGCTGAGTGTCATTAGCTGGTGTTGGTAAGTCCCCCTGTTCACTTGAGTTCAATATTATACTCTATGTCTTTGCAACCTATGGTGTGTACCATTGCACAAAGCATGAAAGAGGACCAATAAAGAATCTTAGAAATGTTGTATTCAACAGGAGAGAGAGAAAATGTAGAGGACTGGGAGTTGTTTGAACATGTTATCCCACCTGTTTCAGGACAAAAAGTTAGAACTAACAACCAACCTGTGGGTTGTTTGATGTCACATGCTTAACTATGTCAGCTAAAATCTCCTCTGTGATACTGTCAGTACTGGGATTTTGAAATTCTCCAAGGAAGAAATTTGTGCACAGAACCCAGTGGTGTTGGCCTTTCATAGACAAAAGCATTTAAATGTCCTATTTGGGGGTGTAGGGTGGGAGTGTCAGAACAGCATCATACATAAGAACAAGAACTTGATGTGAGACTTAATGTGAATTTGACCAATGGCTTTAACCCACTCTTGGTCTCTGTTCAGAGCTTGGGTAATGAAACGCTCACTTCATGAAGTTACTGTAGTTATGACGTGAGACAAAGTGAAATTACACATGGAAAGGGCTTATGATCATGATGGCTCTTGGAGGCTTTTATAGCAAAGAAAACGTGCAATGTTTCAAAATCAAAGGGAGTTTCCCCATGTGTTGTGCTTCTTCTTTGCTTGCTATTAAAGATGTATTGAACTATAATTCAAATACCAAAGAATTCACCTGTTTAAGTAATCAAGTCAATGATTTGTATACACAAATTTTTGTATTTATGTACACAGAGTTTTGCTATTGGGGTGGTGCTGGTGGCTCAAAGGAATAGGGTGCCGGCCCCATATACCGGAGATGGCGGGTTCAAACCCAGCCCCTACCAAAAAATAAAAAGAATTTTGCTATTGTGGTAGCTGCAGAATCTTAAAACCATTTTCATCCCTCTCAGCCCTCAACCCCTCTCCCCAGACCTGCATTTCCTAATCTGCTTTGCTTCTCTATGCAGGTGTCTATTCTGGACATTTAATATAAAGGGAATCCCACAGTACGTTTTCTTTTGGACTGGTTTCTTTCTTAGCATAATAGTTTCAAGTTTCATTAGCTGGTGTTGGTAAGTCTCCCTGTTCACTTGAGTTCAATGTTATACTCTATGTCTTTGCAACCTATGGTGTGTACCATTGCACAAAGCTTGAAAGAGGACCAATAAAGTGTCTCAGTAGAGTGTCTCAGTAGAGTGTCTCAGTACTTCATTCCCTCACAATGATGAGTAATATCCTATTACAAGAATATATCACAATTTGTATAGCCATGCATCAGTTAATGGACATCTGGGATTTTTTTTTTATAATATTGTTTGGTAATTATGAATGGTGTTGCTAAGAAAATTCAGGCACAAAATTCTGTGTGGATATATATTTTTATTTCTCTTGGGTGTACACAAGAGTGAGATGTTGGACATCACATGGTAAACCTCTGTTTAATAGTCTAAGGCAGCGGTTCTCAACCTGTGGTCCTACCCCTTTGTAACAGTGAAAATACATCGCGGTATTAGGAAGGTTGAGAACCACTGGTCTAAAGAATCGCTGAATGGTTCCCAAAGTGGCTGTACTAGTGGAAAGTCTTGCAAGCAACACAAGAGCACCCTCATTTCCCTACATCCCAGCTAACACTTGCTATATCCAATCCCATTTGGTGTGATGCTGTATCTCACTATGGTTTTGATTTCCTTAATAACTAATGATATTGAGCATCTTTTTGGCCATTTGCACATTTTGGGGGTGGTACATGTCTATTTAAAGTTTTTCACATGTCTTTTTATTCTTGAGTTCTAAGCATCCTTTATATGTTCTGAATTTTAACCCCTTGTCGGATACATGATTTGCAAATCAATTTTTCGCCCATTCTATGGGTTGCTTGGGCACTTTCTTGATTGTAGACTTTCAAGCATAAAGTTATTTAGTTTCATGAAATCTAATTTATCTGTTTTCTTTTCTTTTCCTGTTTGTTTTCTTTGGTGGTGTGTCTAGAAACCATTGCCTAATTCAATGTTACAAAAATTTACTGCTCAAATTTATTCAAGGAATTATAGCTTTAGCTGTCACATTAAGGCCTATGGCTCATTTTGAGCTAATGTTTGTGTGTCATATGGAGAAGGTTGTCCATCTTCATTCTTTGGCATGTGGCTATGCAGCTGTCCCAGCATCACTTCTTAAAAGAATATGGTTTTTTCATTGAATTGTTTGGCACTGTTGTCAACGACCAATTGACTGGAAATGTGAAGTGTTCATTTCTGGTTCTCAATTCTGTTCCGTAATCTAGGTGTTTGTGTTGATGGATGCTAGTACCACAATGTTTTTTGTTTACTGTAGCTTTGTAGTAAGTTTTGAAATGGAAAACTATGAGTCCTTTATTCCTTTTCAAGTTTGTATTGATATTCTGGGTCCCTTGCATTTTTATATGAATTGGAAAATCAGCTTCTCAATTTCTGAAAAGGCCAGTTGGGATTGTGATAAGGAATTCATTGTATCTGTAGATAAATTTGAGAAACTTTGCCATCTTAACAATTCAAGTCTTCTGACTCATGAACATGGAATATTTTTCTATTTATTTAAGTCTTCCATTCCTTTCAACTAAATTTTATAGTTTTCAAGATATAAGCTTTACATTTTTTAAAAATATTCCATTGCTAATGTATTAGAAGATAATTGATTGTTCTATCGATCTTGCATTATCCTGCATTCTTACTGAACTTGCTTATTATTGTAATAGGTTTTTAGTGATTTCCTTAGCAATTTTTATGTACAATATCATGTCCTCTGTGAATAGAAATAGTTTCATTTCTCTCATTCTAATCTGGATGCAATTAATTTTTCTTGTCTATTCAGTCTGATGAGTACTTTCAGTTCAATGTGAAATAATAATAAAAATAATAATAAGTGGCAAAACCAGAGATTCTTGTCTTGTCTCCATTCTTAGGGAGAACACGTAACATTAAGTATTACGTTAGCGATGGGTTCTTTCTGTAGATGTCCTTTATTAAGAAATTTTCCTTATATGACTAGTTTTTGGATTGTTTTTATGAAACACTTTTATGAAAAAGTGTTGGAATTTTTTCAAATACTTTTGCTGCACATATTGGGATAATCATGTGGTTTTACTCTTCGTTGTGTTAATACGGCATGACGTGATGATTGATTTTCATATGTTAAAACAACCTTGCATTCCCATGATAAATCACACTTGCTTATCGGGTCTAACCCTTTACATTTGCTTGATCTATTTTGGGAATATCTGTTGGAAGACTTTTAGTCTATATTTATTTGAGATATTGGGGTGTAAGTGTATATTCATCTACATATATATGTACAGCTATAGATAAAAATTTCTCTCTCTAGTTTTTTTAAAATTATTTTTATTAAATCATAACTTTGTACATTATTTTTTATTAAATCATAACTTTGTACATTTTGGCCTCAGTGGATGAACTGGAAATGCATCTCCTATTCGATTTTGGATAAGTGCTTATGAAGATTTGGTATTAATTTTTAAAATATTCGTCAGCTTTCACCAGTGAAGGATCTGGATATGAGCTTTCTTCAATCTCTTTATGATGTTACAGGTCAATGCAGATTTTACCTTCCTTCCTTTGGTCATGTGTGTTTTTCTAGGAATTGGCCCATAGGTAATCGTTTTGGCATATACTTTTTGATAGTTCTTCATAATTCTTTTCACTTCTATAAGGTCGGTAGTGAGGGCTCACCTCTTATGCTTGTTTGCAGTAATTTGAGTCTTCTTTTTTTTTTTCTTTGTCATTTACCCTGAAGGCTTTGGGGCTTTGTTGATTTAAAACAGAACAAAACAAATGTTTCTTTTTTTTTTATATTTCTGTTTTTTATTTCACTAATTCTTGATTTGATCTTTATAATTCCCTCATCCTGCTTACTTTAGGTTCAGTTGATTCTTTTTTGTTTTTGTTTTTTCAGTTTCTTAAGGTAGATGGTTATGTTATTGATTTAAGCTTTTTAAAATTCTTTTTTCAATAAAGGTGTTTATAGCTATAAATTCTATATTTAAGCTGTATGGTTTAACAGCTTAGTATAAGATTTGGAATGTTGTTTTTTTAATATCCATTGACCTCAAAGTATTTTCTAATGGGCCTTCTTGTGATTTCTTACTTGGCCCATTGGTTATTCTGAAGGGTATTGTTTAATTTACGTATTTGTACATTTCTTAGGCTTTCTACTAATGTCATGCCATCACAGACAGAGAATATGCTTTACATGACTCTAATCCCTTTAAATTTACTGAAGGTTTTTTATGGCCTGGTATGTGGTCTACCCTACCCTGAAAAATGTGCCATGTGTGCTTGAGATGAATATATATTCTGCTGTTTGGGGGTAGAACGTTCTAAACATGTATATTAAGGCTAGCCAGGTTATAGTGCTGCTCAGGCCTTATACATCTTTGTTTATTGTGTGTTTACTTGTTCTATCCATTATTGAAAGTGCAATATTGAAGTCTCTAACTATTATATTTGGATCATTAGTTTCTCCTCTCAATTCTGCCCATTATTGCTTCATAATGGACATATTGCACTATTTAGGGCTCTGTCCACTGAAGTCTGCGTATTGTGTGACAGTATAGTCTGCATCCACTGTTACTCCTCAGAGGGTGCAGGCGTGGTCATGCATGTCACCCTGACCCTCTCTTCCCATCCATGGAGGACAGTGGTTTTATCCAAGCTCTATGGCTGTGTTTTTCTCTGTTCTCCCTTCTCTCCCTGTAAGTTTCTGGCTGGTATCTATATTGGTACCACACCCAGATGTTAGCCTTCCCCAACAGCTGGCTGAGTGCTCTCTTGTTTTGAGAAACGTCCCAGAGTATATATTGTTTCACTATCTGATCAGATCAATGTCTGGCTCTTTCACAGGAGTAGGTTTTTAAGGCCAGTCTTTGAGGTTTGCTTATATTTTAGGAGGGTTCTTTCTACTGTAATACTCTATTATTTTGATAGTACCTTTATGTTTAAACTTATACACTTTGTTGCAAGTCAAGTCAGACCCCTTAACCTGCCCCATGCTCTTGGATGTATTTGCCCAAAGACTTTCATCCCACTGAGCTGGGTAGGTGGAGAGCTGGTCATGCTCAAATGCCACTGACTCTCACTGTTCTCACCAAAATTTAACAGATTTTCTTGAATAAATTGTTTTTCCATTTGCGTGAGACAAGGACAATTCCTGAGATTTTTCCTTTTTATTGTTGTTTATAACTTTCAGCTGTGATGGTTGTTTTTCTGGGAAGCGCTCACAGGGCTCCTCGTGCCACCATTCTGGAGTGCTTCTCCTCCCCAGGACGTTTTTAATGGGTTCATTCTGGCTGCTTGCGTTATTCAGAGCAGTTATAAGGGAAGGCTCTTTATAGTATAATTTTTTGACTCCACAAACATTTTCTGACCACATCAGGCTGTGGGATTGCTCTAGTCAGCAGCTCAATGACCTCAAACCCCAGAGAAGCCCCAGAGCTCTGAATATAGATGAGCCTAGACCTCGGGAACCTGCTTGCTCAGGACTTCCTCAGCAGATGGCTCCCACTCTCTGTACTGATTTATAAGAATAGTATGGTACTGAGGTTTTAGTTTGATTCGTGACTTAAACAGACCACACAGAATCCAGAGAGGCATGGAAAGGCCAGTCACAATGCCATACATGGTCACCTGCATCAACCAGAGGAGGGCAAACATCAAAGTCCTGCTGTCCAAAAAGCTATTTCATGAGATGCAGCCCGATGCCTTCTCTGTTGGTCAATTATCTCTGTGCATTTCACCAAATTCCTATCTTTATGTGCTGTCCTCTGTATTTCGGTATTTGGAAATCCACAGGATATATTATACAGGCATCCTCATGCAGGCTTCTTTTGTAGTTCAGCCCATGAGAGGCCCTAGTAGAAGATTGGAAGAAAGGAAGAGAGGCATGGTTTCCTTCATTGCTTTAGTTTCCAGTCAGTGTTCACCAGCAAGGGAGCAAGACTCACATCAATGACAACAGGTGCAGCACCAGAGGCCTGGAGTGGCAGATCTCAGCTGTCTGGCTCTACCAGCTGTGATCTCAGGGCTGGGGGGACGTTCTGCTTCCCTGTTGCTCCTCTAACTCTGGTGTCCACAGTTACTAACCCTCAGGCAAACTTACTTTCCCTTCTTTTGTTCCTGTAGCTCCTCTACCATCCCCTTAACCAATTCTGAATTAACGTCTCAGTGTCTAAAATAAGAGTTTTATTCTTTTTTTTCTGCTTTTTCCTCTATAGATCCTGAATCCTACAGAGGAGCTATCTGAAACTTTGCCTCTAGCTCAGTCTTTTTCAACCTTTTTGGTCTCACTTGAACTTGTGGTTGAATTTCCACAGCACACTTAAACCTGTTTGGTCTCACTTGAACCTGTGGTTGAATTTCCACTGCACACTTAAATTTTGTTGATTTAAACAAAGAGTAAAGAAAAGAATATACTTACTATGCTGTGAAGTTCTTTTGATAATGATTTAATTCATGATCTTTAAAAAATTGCATGGCACTGGTTGAAAACCACTGCTCTACCCTCTAAGGGTGAGAGGAAAAAATGGTATCAAGTACTTGCAAAAGACTTGGGGTTATTATGGTTCATTGGTGATAACTGACACAAAAAAATACACCCTCTGGGTATCAAACAGTATAACATGTTGGTAAAAATATTGAGAAAATTTAAACTTATTAATATTTTTGAAACAAGCATAAGGGAGAAATTTTGCAATGTATGAGTAGGTGAACATTTTGTAGATAGTACATAGAAAGCCATAATAATAAAGAAACAAATATTTATGCCTTATCAATATTTAGAACTTCTCCTCATAAAACTAAATAAAGAAAAGTCAAGCTACAGATTGGGTGAAAATATTTTGAGTCTACATATGTGTAACAAAAGGGTTGCATCTAGAACATTTAAAGATTTGAAACTGTGTACTAAAAAGGCAACACAACTAGTAAAAAAAAAAAAGGACAAAAGACTAAATTAGACACTTTAAAATAAATAAAAGACACACAATAAGCACTCAAAACCCTCAAAATCCTAAGTCACCAGGGAAATGCCAATGAAAGCCTCAATGAAATACTACCAAACACCTGCTAGAATGGCTATCAATTAAAAACTGACAATATCAAGTGGTGGCAAGAATGTGCAACAATCAGAACACTCATTTGATGTTGGTGGAAATCTAAATGCTTTTGTTTTTTTCTTGTAAATGTACATGGACATGTATCCCATGACCCAAGAGTTCCATATCTAAGTATTTACTCATAAAACAACGAAAGCTAAAAGTCTTGTATAAGAATGTTTCATAAAAACCTTCATTCCTAATAGCCTTAAATTGGAAATAAGTCATATCTCAACACCAGGAGAATGGAAACCAATTGAGGTATAAACACAATGGAATGTGATTAAGCATTAAAAATTAATAATCTCTTGCTATCTATAAGCAAAGATATGAATTAATTGTATAGATCTTATATTGCATGAAGCAAGTCAGTCACAAAAGAGAACTTACTATGGAACTGCATTTATTTACTCTCTAGAAAGTGTAAACTATAGCAAAAAAAAATCAAAGTGTTTGCCTTTGGGATTTGGGGAGGATTTATGGGGTAAGAAGATAGAGGAAAAAAATTTGGGGGTGATGGATATATCTTAGTAGGGATGTAAGTTACTAGGGTAAATATATACCTGTGTCAAGACTTCTTAAAGTTGACTTCACATTTGTGCATTTTATTTTATGTAAACTTTTCCATGAAAACAACTATTAAAAATGGATCATTAGGCCAGGTACAGTGGTGGTGGCACCGCCCTATAACCCGAGCATTCTGGGAGGCCCAGGCAGGTGGATTGCTTGAGCTCAGGAGTTTGAGATCAGCCTGAGCAAGAGTGAGATCCTGTCTCTACTTAAAGTAGAAAAATTAGTCAGGCATTGTGGCAGTTGCCTATAGTCTCAGCTACTTTGGACGTTGAAGCAAGGGGTTCACTAGAGTCCAAGAGTTTGAGCTTGCTGTGAGCTAAGCTGATGCCACAGCAGTCTACTCAGGGTGACAAAACAGCAACAACAACACAAAAAAACAAAAACCAATGGGTGTAGGGGTCAAATTTCCCAGCAATGCACTATTTCACCTTTGTCTAACTCCTGATTACTAGAATTAGATGTAAGTTTTATTTATTTGATAATTGGCGATGAGTTAGACATTAATGCAAAGTACAGTCTCTTTGGAAACCATATAATTTCAAGAAAGAATAATTATTAGCATGATCTAGAGTCAGTCTTTGGCAAGAGGGGGTAGATGATGTAAATTCACAGTAATGTATAGACAGGGCCTTGGAAACAGGCCAACTCTGTAAACATAGAAGTTGGACTGGAAAATCATTATTCTACGGAAGATAGACACCGGAAGATACCATTCTGAAAAATACTTAAATTAAATTAAAGAGAATGAACAAAAGCTGATGAAATATAATTAACATGAAAGAAGCCAGACCGTAAAGACAGATGAGCAAACAGGAAAATAGAGGTAAATTGAAATATATCATGTCTTAGATTTGCCTTAGACTTCTGTTGTGTGATTGTTTTTAGATCTACTCTCTCTAGTGTACCAAGTTCCCCTGCACTGTATTAACATCTTTGGAAATTCTTCAATTTGGTTCCAAAGCTGCTGACGTAAAATCTATTTCCTTCCAAAATATAGTAACTAATTCAAACTGCCTGTATACTGCCTTTATTCACTTAAAAATAAAGAGAAAGCCACATACACAAAATCCCGACTTCCTAAGTAGACTCTTGTCCTAAGACTCATGCTTTCTGACATATTGAAAAAGTTCATGTTTGGATGCCACTTTATAAAATCCTGCCTGCACTAATGAAGCAATGAAAGCGGCCCAGCTCCAGCTACACTGCGTCCAGCGCGAGGGCTCAGAACACCAGCTTTGCAGCAAGGCACATTGGGTTCAAATTTCAGCTCAGCCCCTTACCAGCTGCATAACTTCAGACAAATGGCTTAACCCCTTTGAATTCCCACGTCCTCATCTGCAAAATTCAAATAATGCTTACCTCTGAGGGTTAATAAGATTCAGTGAGAAAATATAGGAAATCACGCAATACTCGACAGTAACATTAAACATCATTATTACCAAAGATGCAACTAACAAGAGTGCTTTACTCATTTCAGGTGACTGTTTATCGAAACAAAAGTTTTTTGGAGTCGATCTCCAAGAGATATTAGTTGAAAAGCAGCAAGACAACATCCAAACCATGTACAGATTTCCTTTACCAAGTTTATTACAGACTTAAGTCTGGTTCAGGATTTTTAAGCTTCAAAGTATTTCTCTAATAAATTGATAAACTCCTAGCATTTGGTTAGACTAGTTCTATTTTGTTGCCCCCATGGGCTCTGTTTTCCCTTCTCTCTCTTCTCTAGAGAGGAACATTTCTGATCCTCACCTATTACTGCTACTGACACTTAGACTGAATGGTCTGTCTGATTAATATTCATTCAATAACATAACAAATACTTATTAATTTCTTGTGTTATGTAAAAAGCTGAGTTAAGAACTGATAATATGCATACGTAGTAAGCACCAGCTGGCTAAGACAGACAAAATCTTTCTTTTCAAAACACAATAAATAAAGTGGGGTGCAATGGCCCATGCCTGTAATCCCAGCACTTGGGAGGCCGAGGCAGGTGGATTGCCTGAGTTCACAGGTTCAAGACCAGCCTGGGCCAGAGCAAGACCCTATCTCTAAAAATAGCCTGGTGTTGTGGTGAGCACCTGTAGTCCCAGCTACTTGGGAGGCTGAGGCAAGAGAATCACTTAAGCCCAAGAGTTTAAAGTTGCTGTGAGCTCTGATGCCACAGCACTCTACCCAGGAAGACAGAGTGAGACTCTGTCTCAAAAAAAAAAAATAAAAAACACAATAAAAAAATGAACAATTTAGACACAGAGTCATTTAATTAAGTTACTATGACTGACATGGAGAAGGGCAGGGTTATCAGATATTACACTGGCATGGTTTAGGGGTTGAGCACCAAAGCATTGCCTGTGAAAAAGGCATTAAATTGTGATCCAAAGTTGCATAGGCACTGTGATTGCCTTCTCAGGTAAAGGTAAAACTTTTCAAATGTTTATTGCCAATTTCACAGTGCTCTGCTGTGTAGATCCTGGTCAATTTGTGTCTGTGTTAGCTTTTGACCTCCTGGTAGACATGCACTCAATCTGCTATAGAGGCTGGACGTCCACCTTGGCTGCTCCTGCCCAAGGCTGTAACTCAGCTTTCCTGGGGCTCTGTGATCTCTCACCATCACCTTTCTAGGAATAGGTTAGTGAAACCATTAGATAGAACCTTTAGCCCCAGGTCAGCACCCTTTGCTCACCTATTCCCTCTACCAAAAGCTGGCTCTCATCAATGCTCAACTCTCTCTGGTCTGACTGTCAGAGCCCATGATGAAGAGTCCACGTTTCAGCCTGGCCTCCGCCTTCCCTGCAGTCTCCATCCTCCCAGCTGTACTCGCTATGCAGTGACTTAGGCTTTTAGACGTGTCCAGCATTTACTATACTTTACTTCTCTTCCTTCCAATCTCCCTTCAAGGGGAGGATTCTTAGCTTCTGTTTACCAAAGAGAGAGGTGAACATTAAGGAGATTTGCTGACTTGCCCAAAGTTACACAGTGAGGACATCGTACAAAGATCTAAACTCGAGACTCTCTTGTCCAAGAGAAAAAATAACGACAACATAAGTAGCGCTACTTATCTTGCTCCTTGTTTTAGAAGAAGAAAAACCACAACTTAGGGCTGTGAACCCAAAGTAGAATAAAGAGTACCCCACAACGCCCTGTTCCTCAGACCTATTTCTCACGCCTCTTTTCCCTATTTGATTATTTTGCTGTTCTCTTTTCATCTCCTTATGGAATAAGGCCCTACTTCTATTTCTACTCCCCCAATTCTGTAGCTCTTCTCCTTCTGTCCCTCAGCACTACAAGTTGTCCCAAACACACAACTATAGCTTAAACTGCCAGAGCTTTAAATCAAAGTTTTCATTATAAATTAGGCAGGTTGTGCCATGTGCTGGGAGATTTCTCTTGTCGTTTTTCAGAGGTCTTTCAGTAAAGCTAGCAAAATGAAGCGAGGTGAAAGAAAGAAACCATTTGTACTTTTAAGGGAGGAAAAACACAATTTACTTTGATTCCCTCTTCCTGATTATTGATGTAGACCCAACACAACACAAAGAAAATGGCTTGTGAAGGGGAAAGGCACAAACGGTATCAGATAAATTAAATCTAAGATAAAGTCAAAACAAGAAAAGCGGTTATTAATCTCTCTAAAATCTGCATTAGCGCAGAGAAACTCACTACGCTGATGCTGCAGGCAGCCTCTACGATCACCACCATCTTCAGCAAATGTTCTTAAGCCTGCATCTATTTTATTGAATCTAAGAATATTTCAGAAATGTTCTTTCAGAAATATTCTTTCCTGTAAGAGATTACCGTGTCCTGATCTTAATTTTTACCTCTTCGGAAAACTACAGTTCTCGAACTAATTCCTACACGGTATGCATCACCAAGTGCCAAAGCTTTACAGTAAAACAGAATTGTATAAAATGGAGGAAGAGTGAGTTCCATAAAGTAATATCTCAGTAATGGTTGCCCATCAAAAATATAAGACAATCGGGACTAGACCTTAGAGAAAAACAGATGGATTTTAATTTCAGACTATGAGATGGAGAATTGTTGAATGGTTTGTGAGATGTATGTTAGTTTTGATGAGCTGCTGTAATTTATATCGTATTTCATCTGGGGCCTCTCAGTATTCAAAAATGACTTCGTATTGAAGCTTTTCATATGAATGACATCCTTTCCAGAATGTTCATTCTGTAACATTTAATTAATCCGTCCTTCTGGCACTTAAAACATCATCTAAATGGGGTTTGGGGTGGGAGGTAGGTGGGTAGTTTAAACCAAAGGAGAACAAAAATAAACACTGGACTCATTTCCATCCTAGTGTCAAGAGACGCAGCTTGAGACAAGCAGCCCTGGTTATGATGAGCAAGAACTGACTCTCAAATCCCATTCAGTGTGCTGAAAATTCTACCCTTAATATATTTGTAAACACACTGTCATAAAATCAGACGCCTTCCCTCATGTGGATGCGACATCACTTCGAAATTGTGCAGGGGGCCTGAATCCGGGAAATGTAATTTCCCTGTTGCTTACCTTGTGAAAAACCCTATTTTTAATATCAACTGGATATGAACGCGAATGACTGTGACAACCTCATCTTGAATTCAGCAAAAGTTGTGTTTATTTTACAGAGTTTTGCTTATAGCAAAACACAGAAACAGCACAGACAGGAGCACATACTTTATGGGCCTGTAGCTGAGGGTTTTGAGTAGACACTCAATCTCTGGCTACGTGCAGTGTTTTTCAGAAGGCAAAAATACTGACTGCAAAAATACTGACCAATATGCAAAATATTTTCACTCCCGGGGTAGTTTGGGTCAAGAAGAACCCAATATCTATAAATTGTTCTTATAGAATTTAGTGCAATTTATTTAAGTAAATGTGTCATATACCTTCTATATGCAAACTAACTTGCAACCTAAAAGTCTTTCTTTTATTAAACATTAGGAATACGTAGCGTTGAAGTACATTGGATACACAGATGGAAATGTTGCCATTTAAATCTAAAATACTTTGCCCAGTGTAGTGCTTTTTATTGCCTTCTTTTTAAAAGATGATGAGTGTCTGAGTGTCCTATCACAGATTGCATCTAAAAGCTCAAAAAAGGTAAAATCACTTAATCAAAATATAAGGCATAGTCGCACTAAATATATTTATTAGCATCCACTATGAACTAAGGATGATTTCAAACTGGTCGATGCCATCATTTGTCTCTTTAATTTTTTTAATATCTTCACATTTTCATGCATTTGATTTAGGAATTACCACTAAGTTTACATGACTCTAAGGCAGTTCAAAAACCTCTAACTTAGAAAGATTAGAAAGTAGTCACTTGTTTAGCATATTCTTAAAAATTCCCTTTAGTTCTTTTTCTCTAAACTTCAGATTCATTTGAGGGTATAGACAATTAGGTTACATTGTTTGCATTTGTTAGGTAAAGTCCACTTTGCGGTGGTGCCCCTCCCCCAGGAGGTGTGCTGTAGACCCTCACACTGTGACAGTCAGGTGAGCGCTCACCATAGACCCTCGCACCGTGACAGTCAGGTGAGCGCTCGCCATAGACCCTCGCACCGTGACAGTCAGGTGAGCGCTCACCATAGACCCTCGCACCGTGACAGTCAGGTGAGCGCTC
>NW_003852405.1:24852189-24854743 GCF_000181295.1 Otolemur garnettii
AGGTGAGCGCTCACCATAGACCCTCGCACTGTGACAGGTGAGTGCTCACCATAGACCCTCGCACCGTGACAGTCAGGTGAGCATTCACCAACGGCCCACTCTCCTCCCATCTGTCCCATTCCTCCTTTCCCTTCCCCCACACTTGAGTTTAATTGTGTTTTTCTCTTGTGGAGCATGTATTTGTTTGCTGGTTTCATATTAGTTACTGAGTACATTGGATACTTGCTTTTCCATCCTTTGTAATATTCTCCAACTCCATCCAGGTTGATACAAAAGATGTAAAGTCTCCATCTTTATTATGGCTGAATAGTATTCCATGGTATACATATACCACATTTTATTAATCCATTTATGAGTTGACGGGCACTTGGGATGATTGCACATCTTGGCAATTACGAATTGAGCTGTGATAAACACTTAATGCAAATGTACTTATGGTAGAATTCTTTTTTTCTTCTGGGTAGATGCTTAGTAATGGGATGGCAGAATCAAATGAAAGGTCTACTTTTAGCTCTTTGAGGATCCTCTATACTTTCCAAAGAGGCTGTATTGGTTTGCAATCCCCCCACAGTGTAAAAGTGTTCCCTTTTCCCCAAAGCCTCGCCAGCATCTGCAGCTTTGGGACTTTGTGATGTGGGCTGTTCTCACTGGGGCTAGGTGATAGCTCAAGGTGGCTTAGATTTGCATTTCTCTGATGATTAGGGATGATGAGCATATTTTCCCTTTTTCTTTAATGTTAAAAAATAATTTTATTATAAATTTTATAAATTCATAAAAAATTTATAAATCAAGTCCCCATCAACTCATAAATGGATTAATAAACTGTGGTATATGTACATCATGGAATATATTCAGCCATTAACAGGAATAGCAGGAGGATAACAACATTCTTTATTTTTCTTTCCATAAGATCTCAGGTTTTTATAGATGATAATTTAGGCATTAGATGCTCATTTGTCCTATGAAACAAATCAAACAAAATCTTTTTACAGATGATTAGGCCTCTGCTTCTTCCTGGCTGGACTGGGCCCTTATTGAATTTCTTTTTACTGACTGGGTGCTATTTCCAACGTGTTCCCATTCTGCTGCTAATGCCTTTTATATCCCCCACACAATGCATAATGCCTGTCATTTCCTCGTATTTGTCAGGTCCTGGCAGGATGGGAGCCCACTCCTCACCCAGAGCCAGTTATTTTAGCTTTCATTCTCAGGAAATGGAATTAGATGTTTGACCTCATGAGTAATATTCCACTCTACAGCCTGTTGAATGTTCCCTGGTCTTCTCTATACTTCCAAAAAAAGCTTAGCTAAAAATCCCTTGTAAACAGTCATGACCTTCTCGGAGACCTGGCATGAGGGACCTTCCATGATGAAAGTCTGGTTTATAGAGTCTCAGAATGTCTTACCAAATTAGGCTCCAAGACTATTACTTACCCAATTAAAAATAGACTGCTCTCCCACCTCAGTCACCTGAGTGGGACTCAAGCTTCACTCTAACTAAACCTGGACAGGTGAATCCCTTTCGTGAGAATTGTGGCCTTAGATAAAGACAATGATTGAGTCAATGTCATTGAGATGGTTGATTCTAAGATGTAAAATTTAGGAATTGTTCACCATCTTGCTTCCTGCATTCACAAAATATGGACAAAGATTCTCGGTAGTCTTTTCACCCTAGTCCTAAGTGTTCTCAAGATCCAAATATATTTATGGTCTTCAGTTGTGTTGAAATACGTACACATTCACAAAGTGAATTTTCCTAAACTGGCTCCAGGTTTGTTCTCTTTACCTGTTACTTGTACCTAAAAGAGTTGTAAATTCTTCCTCCCTCCCTCCCTCCTTCCCTTCCTTCTTTTAAAGTTATCCATTAATCCTTCTATTGTCTATCTAAACGGCATATGCTTTAAAAGAGAGATTTTATTTCAGAATGAATGCCCAATAATAAATTGCCAATTCCCAGAAGACTGGGTTTCAGTGCTGTGGGAATGCAGTAAAGAGAATTATGAATTGAGGAGTTTTCGTCCACACGCTCTGCAACCTTTATTGATACATGCACAGGGGTAATATAGAAGAGTCACACAACTGACAGAATTTTTTAATAAACTGTTTTCTTTCCATTAAGTTTAAATACTATATGTCTTTTGACAGCAAAATTGATGTAATTATTACTAAAGTGTCAGTGCCAGCCCAGTCTGGACTGCCATGATGCCCCTGGGTCAAAATGTCCCAACATAACGTTAGTAAGGGCCAAACACACTCAGAAGTTGTTGCTCCCACTGACTTTCTGAACTCTCACTCTGGAGGTTGTTTAGTACTAATAAAACTTATCTTTGTTCTTTGCAAACCTTGGCCTTTAAACTGATATCGTGAAGGCCTTTGAAAGAAAAGAAAAAAGGAAGTTTTTTTAAATATATGCAAATATAAGAATACTTGGACTAACTAAAGCATCATTTAATATATGTTATCATAATATATTCATTAGTAATAATTAATAGTTTGCTAATAGTTATAGTGCTTACTACACCCCAACTGTTTTTTTTTTTTTTTTTTTTTTTTT
>NW_003852405.1:24854763-24896372 GCF_000181295.1 Otolemur garnettii
TTTTTTTTTTTTTTTTTTTTTTTTTGCAATTTGTAGCCGGGGCTGGGTTTGAATACGCCACCTCTGGTATATGGGGCCGGCACCCTACTTCTTTGAGCCACAGGTGCCGCCCACTTCCCAAGTTTGTTAATAAGAATGTCACACATATTGAGTTCTCAGATGATTACCTCAGATTGGTATTATTATAATCTCCATTTTATAGTAAAACAAAACAAAACAAAACAAAAACCTTACAGTAGAGAAGTTAACTTGCCAGTTTCACTGATAACATTTTTGTCACAATTTATTGAGCTTTTTGGTTTTAAGAGACTAAACTGACTGAATTAAATCCTCCGGTTATTCATCTAGAATCAACAATTCTTTTTACAAGGGATTTGCCTTTCTTTGACACTCTGTGGATGAGTTTAAACCCTAAAATAAGATGAAGAATGGATCTGAGGATTCAGGGAGAAAAATATGTAGCAATAGCAAGTCGAGAGAAATCCTCCTTGGTTCTTTAGTTGATAAACAATGATGCCATTTGCATTTAGGGGAAGGAGTGTGCTCTCATGCATCAGAGGGGACTTTTGGAAGTAGAAACCCTGGCTCCCAGTTCCCGGTTCCCACTTGTTTGAGTGAGCATGAGGATGGCACCTCACATTTCCAACCTTCAGTGGCTCATCTTTAAAAGGAAAGACTCATCCTTGACCTTCCTTCAGTATTTTTTTTAAGGAACAACAACAACAACAACAACAATTCATTTAAAATACTTCATAAATTGTGACGTGAAAAAGTACATTACAAATAGAAAACATTATTACACTGAAAGCATAGGCTTTGAAATATGAAGTATCAGAACTGCCAGTTAATCCCACCACACTCAACATACTATGTTTTCTTTATTTGTGTTGACATACACAGGATTATTTGTTTTAGAAGATTCCATTAAAATATATTATGCTAAATTTGAAATACATTGTTTTATTCAAATAATTATTTTAGTAGTCACAAAGTCTCAAATCTATTTTAAAATACAAGTTTGTGTTTTCGTGTGCTTATTCTGAAGGTCTTTCTCTTATTTTAATCATGATTAATAGCAATAGAATCCCATGTCCTGGGCAGTGCCTATAGCTTAATGGTTAGGGCGCCAGCCACATGCACCCAGGTTGGCAGGTTCAAACCTGGCCCAGGACAGCTAAACAACAATGATAACTGCAATAACAACAACAAAACAATAGCCAGGTATTGTAGTGGGTGCCTGTAATCCAAGCTACTTGGGAGGCTGAGGCAAAAGAATCACTTGAGCCCAAGAGTTGGAGGTTGCTGTGAGTTGTGATGCCACAGCACTCTACCCAGGGTGACACAGTGAGACTCTGTCTCAAAAAAAAAAAAAAAAAAAAAAAAAAATCACATGTCTTAATTATTTTCACATTAGACAGATAAAGAATAATATCATTAAGCAACTGACTTTCACATTTACTGCAAAGAAACGGTGGAAGCAGATGTGATCCTCCCATTCAGTATTTGGTTCTTAATAATTTTCTTATTCATCTGAGCAGTACCAGCAATTAGGAGCTTACATAGCATCTTTCCCCCTAATTTGTATAATTTCCTTTAAGAATGCTGACATTTATTGCTGTGTCTACAATTATGTCATTTAGGACTTCCTCAGAACATTTTTTCACACAGGTACAGACACACCAAAACTGACTTGGTTTCAAGTCGTATCCGTGCAGCTCTGAGAGGATCACTAGCTCAGCATTGAACACGCTCCCATTCAGAGCCCGGCCCTCGGAATGAAGGGTTAGGAAAATCAAGTTATGCTAATTTATTTGAATAAGACTTTGCAAAGACTTTTCTGGGGGGTTATACTGCCTACGGTACCTGGGAAGATAACCCATTTTTCAGAAATAGGAAATGAGAAGAATTACTATTAATAAGAGAGAGAAGAGGAGGAAACAGGACCTTGGAGCTTATGTCCCGTGTGTAGGAGGTAAATCCTAGTGAGGAGAAATGAAATGTTCAGGCAGGGAGCACGTTGAAAGCAGACTTATTTAGTGTGTGGTGAGTTTGGAGCTTTAGAAATAATCACCTCACTAACTCAAAGAGAGCTTTCAACAATCTTGTAAGGCCCCAAATTTTCAACGTGGAGTGTCCACGCTGCCTGTGCCACCCACTCTCTGTGTATGGTCCTGTCTCTCACTTTAACTCCTATGTCAGTTGTTTGAAAGAACTTAAGCATCTGGCATTAGAAAAATACACTTTGCTCTCCACAAGTTCGTGGATTCCATGGAAACTAAACACAGTGCATTGAAAAATATATAAACTATAAATTAGCTGGAAGAAAGCTCCCATTTTATTTTATATTAAGCGTGGCCAATTTTCTCCAGCTGCCTTCTCAGCAAATGAACTTGGAACGTTCTAGTGCAAGAGATTTCACTCAGGACTCAGAAGAAAAAGAAGCCAGTCGTGTTACATGATCTCCACCATTTCCTAACTGGGTGACTTTGCCCTCATTATGTGACTTCTCCGGGCCTCAGTTTTGTCACAAATAAAATTGGCGTATTAATAATACCAGTCTCACAGATCAGGTTGAAAAAAAAAAAAATCCATGTATGTAAATTTCTCAGAACAGCACCTATCGTTAGGAAGAACTCCATGAATTTAGTTAGTGCTCCTGCTATCAGATTCAAATCTCATTGCCCATGTGAGATACTGAAATCCAAAGATGTAATGAGCTTTATTTACCAAGGTCACTCAACAGCATCAGGACTGGGCAAGTCTCTTAGTGAGTCTTGTTAAATCTCACTGTTCCTGAACCATTAATAACCATCTCCTCCTTTGGGTGGTCTTGGTCCTTGAACACACGTCTGTAACAGTTTTTACACATTGGATTTTGACTATCAGTTTATATCTGAATCTATATTCCCTCACTTCAGCCTCACACAGGATCACGGGGTGGAGGAAAAATGTGTCTTTGTTCTTAGCCCAGTGCCCTGGCTTGTGTTAGTAGCTCAGTAAATATTTATTGACTGACTAAGTGAAGGAAGGTGTCAGGGTACAAACAAGCCTTTTTATTGATGAAGGAGCCCAACATTATGAGTCTCCTCTAGATGAAATGATAAAGGTTCTTGCTGTCAGTCTTTTCTAGTTGTTCCTGACGTAGCTCAAAGCCATTCTGAAAGGGTAAGGAGACAACTTCAGTAGTATTATTGTCCTTCTTTAATAAATGATTCGATCTCTGAGTAAAGCAATTCAATTTCTCTTAGTTGTTGCAATTATTGACCATCTGATTAAGGCAAGTGCGTCTTGCTTTAAATGAAAACTTGCTTTCAGGTGTTGCTACAATAAGGAAATTCAGATCAACACCATATTGATTCTGTTGTACGCTGACTAAAATCCTTACCATTCTGCTTCCAGCACCTAACCCAGCTGCTGCCCAAGGACTGTGTAGGTTGCCATGACTATTCAAACTAATTATAAAGTAGATATGGGCCTTGGAGACTGAGCCAAAAATAATGATACACTACTAAATATCTTTAAAGAATAGCAAGACAAAGATAGTTTGAAAGGGGCATTGAAAACATAAATAGGAAAAAAAAGTGTTAGGAAATAAGAAGACAAAAAAAGAGAAAAGCAAATAGTTTTTAACCTTCACGGCTCGATCGATGTGTATATTTTTTGCTTATCTAGTTTGTTTTCTATGTCTAAGGAAAAAGAACAATTAGTTTGTAAAGATGAAAGGCTGTTATCATGGAGTCTCATGTTCATTGGAAGAAAAGTAAAAAAAAAAAAAAAAAAAAAAAAACGCTACAGAAGAGGTGGTGGGAAAGAGAGTCCCAAGGAAGAAGAAAGAAAGTCCACAGTCTAGAATAAACACGAAAGCAGAAAAAATGGAAAAGGTATGACACTAGTGAGAAAGTATTTCTTACCATCCCTTTTACGTACCGCATTAACACAAGCATGTTGGTAGAAGACTTCCTCAGAAACATTTAATCCCTCATGGCTAAATTCTTTCTTTCTGGAATGTGGATAAACCAGGAAAGACTGTCTAAGGCAGAGAATCCTCCCCCACTTTTTTCTTTTGTTTTTTCTTTTAACTCTGTATGGCCCAAAGACTTCACCTTTCCCAGGACTTTGAGGTAGAGAGAAAGAAGTTATTGAATAAGAAAAAAAATATCAAAAAGTTGGCATTATTGTTCGACAAATACATGTTAAGCACCTTCTTTATAAATGACCCCAGGGGATATACAGGTGGGTGGCAAATTATCTTTCCATACACTGTTTTGATCTAATAGTGAATGGGTTTAAGGTGGCAACTGTTAGGGACAGTTGGGAAATAGTGTAGGAAGAAGAAGAAAGGGGGTGATTGCTGAGTCACAGGAACCAGGTCTTTAGATTAGAATAGAGTAGGGATGGGAGGACTATTCTGGGTTACTACGGAAGCAGGACTAGAGGGTTTTGAAATTCAGGCACTGCTCAATTCCTAAGACCCTCATAGAGGGGTCGTTCAGTAGAAACTTTTAAAAGAAGCCAGTCAGCATCCCACAATGAATCAATGCCCTGTTCACATCTTGGGAACTTTCCAAAGAAGTTACTTAAGAGTAATATGAAGTCAGCTTGATCAAGACCCTAGGTCAGTGGTTCTCAACCTTCCTAATGCCTCCTAAAGCCGTGATCCTTTAATACAGTTCCTCATGTTATGGTGACCCCCAACCATAAGATTATTTTCGTTGCTACTTCATAACTGTAATTTTGCTACTGTTATGAATCCTAATTTAAAGATCTGATATGCAGGATGTATTTTCATTATTACAAAGGGGTCGCGACCCACAGGTGGAGTACCGCTGCCCTAGGTGAAACAAATGCACAAACATGAATTAAGAAATGCATAAGCCTTAGGAGGAGGAGTAAAGCTAGGAACTGGGAAATAAACACAAGGGAAGTTTGTAAGGGTCTCTTCCTCATTCACCAGGAGACCCACACCTCTCTTAGGTGTCTTCTATTTGCTTATAAACTTCTACCTGCTTATAAGCTTAAGTATTTCAGTGTGTCACACAAAACAAAACTTTGCCAATGACCTGCCACTGCTGTGTAACTTTTCAGTGCCGGCTTTGTTGCTTTCATCGAGTTTTATTTTTTTTGCGCTAGGGTGAATCACAGCACTTTCAGATTCTGGGGGCTGCTTGCCAGAGGCACCCAGAGAAAGCCCAAACCAGGGCTGGGGTCTTCATAGCTCCCTGACAGTAACCAACAGGATGAAGGACTAGGTAGTTGAATGGGTCAGTTTTGTTAAGCCTTTAGAATTTCTTATAAATGGCCTTTTTTTTCAAATTAATCATGAAATAAAAAAATAGGAATCCATCTTTTCCTTGACTTTTTTTATTTCTCACTTTGACAATTTTTTGTTAAACATTGTTCCTTCTGATGCCACCACCCTGTGTCCTTTCCTGAAGGAAAATAGACCCATTTAGTAATAAATCTTGAAATAAGGAAAGAAAAAGCTAAAATTCAGCACTACAGGTAAGATCAGTGAGCCATTATTATGACTAAGAAAAATAGGTTTATTTTAGTTACAAATTCCTAATTTCTCAGATGCCATGCTAATGAGTCAGTGATTACTCACCATCAAACAAAACACCCCATACTTAGAAGCCTTCAAGGCTACATTAGATCCTCCCTTGTCTGAAGGTCACCTGTAATTATTCACTCACCCACCACACAGGAGCTCTGGATGGAATGACTAATGTATCATTGATAACTGCTTTAAATGGTACATATTAAAAGCCAGATTCACATCTTGTATTCCTTTATGGAAAGTCATTGAAAAGGTAGGATAATGAAATCGTCTTTGGAGACTTTCAGCCAAAGAATCTGTCTGAATGGATAAAAAATCATTTTTTTTAAAGCAAGCTCACCAGGAAAGGACTGCTACAAAGCTTTGGCCCTCAGTGATAACCTAACAAATATCCTTTATGTATCTTGCATTGTGTCACTGTTGCCATCTGTACAATACTATTTTTTTGGTGAGAAGTGTGATAGGATGCAGCTCTTGAGACTATTAGGATTTTATTTTAAATAGATGCATTTAGTATTTTAGCCTTTAGCACCAAATGCTATTGTATTTTAAGACAGAGTTGCCTCTTTTCAAAGTGAAACAAATCTTGACGTTGCAACCGAAATGTGCATTGTTTTCTTTTGGTAAACTCCATGAGAACCCATTTCCAATATCCCATTTTATTTTTCTCCATTTAAGGAAACAAATTATAGCTGAAATCCACGGGGAATCACACATTTTAAATTGCTCGTGCTTATTCCTGTAAGTTAATAGAAGAGAGTATTTATATAAATTCTCTTCCACTTCTAAGGTGAAGGCATGTTCTGAACTTAATGTTAATTAAACATGGAGCCAATGTATTTTGGATCATGGTATGGTAAGGCTCTCTGGGAACAAGACTAAGAAAGAGGAAGACTGGTTCCAAGGTATTAGTGTGTCTTTGGGAGAGAAGAGAATCTATGTTAGCAAGAGTTCCCAGCATAAACCAGAATCTACCTAAAGTAGTGGCAGCATCACGCCACCTATTGATTCAGTGTCAGTGTGATGGTTCACTTCAGGTATGAACTTGACTTCTCTAAGAGATGCCTAGATAGCTGGCAAAGCATCATATATGGGTACATCCGTGAACTCATTTCCAAGGTAGATTGGAGTTGGTGGGCTGAGTAGGAAAGACCTGTTCTCAATGTGGGTGGGCACTGTCCAATTTGTTTGTGGATTTGAATGGAATAAAAAAGGAATGAAAAGGTAAATTCTATCTTTCTTGGAAACTGGGATGACCTTCTTCCCCTTCCCTTGGATATCAGAACTCCAAGCTCTTTGGACCTTTGGGCTCATGAGTAGTTCTTTAGATTCCCAGGCCTTCTTCCTTAGCTGAGAGTCACACCTTCAGCTTCTCTGGTTCTAAGGGTTTCAGTCTTGGACTTAGCCATGTTACATTCATCCAAGGGTCTCCAGTTTGCAGGCAGCCTATTGTAGTTCCATAATGCCATGGGCCAATCCCCTTAATAAATCCTCTCATCCATCTATCCTATTGGCTCTGTCTCTCTGAAAACCTTGACTAGTATAATTAGACTAATCGGCTCTACAAACAAGTGATACATGATGATGGTGGGAATCCTCATGACTTAGAGTGGCAAATAGCAAATGAATAGGGGAAGGTAGAATGCTGATAGAAGTACAAATGTCTCGTAGCCAAATTCCTTCTTCTTCCAGACATGTCCATGTCCTAATTCCTGAAATTTGTGAATATCTTGCATTTCATGTCAAAGGGACTTTGCAGGTGCAATTCTTTTGAATTGTCAGGGCCCAATCTGATCACATAAGCACTTAAAAGCAGAGAACTTTTCCCCCCTGGAGACAAAAGATATACATTATAAAGGGAAATCAGAAGGATTGAACCATGAGGAGGACTCATCCTTGCTGATGTGAAGATGAAGGGTTAATAAAACAAAGAATGCAGGTGGCCAAGGAGATGGGAGATTCTCCTAATCACTGTGGACTCCCTTAGTCAAAAACCACAGAGAACTGAATTCAGCAAATAATTTAATGAACTTGTAAGTGGATTCTGCCTCAGAACTCCTAGATAAGAGTGAGATGACACCTTGATTCTGGCCTTACATGGTCCTGTGTGAAGTAATCACCCAAGTTGACCTGGACTTCTAACCTACAAAACTGTGAGATAAGTTTGTGTTGTTTTTAGCTACTAAGTTCATGGTAATTTGTTACAACATTAAATTTAACAAGAAATAGGAAATTAATTCAAGAAGATATTTCTTATACCTGATTGTATATTTACTTTGCAAATCAAGCATTATCAGTTATATGCCTAGAACTCAGCTTTTATATGGGATCTAAGGATATTTTTTCACTGAATATCTAGGGATATCTTGTCACCTTTTTGAAAGGCACTGTGTTGGATACTGGATGTTGATGGAAATTTAAGTTCTGGAAAGACAATGTGGACTCAAGGGAAAGATCAAGGAAGAGACAGAAGAACATACGACCAACTCTAACCCTTCAGGATCATAAAATCTATTAATAGAGATTCAAACAAAATGATATGAGAACCACAGTCAGAGACGACTCCCTGAGAAAGCAGGGAAACTTTCACAGGGGTGTTCATGGAGGTGAGTCCAACGGGAAGATTGTTGTATTGCGTGGGAATCTTTTATCACCCCACCTGTCTAGACACTACACTGTCACGGTGTAATGAAGTACCCCAAAGTGCAGTATATTCTGTACCACTGTGAGACTCAAAGGCTAGCCTTGAGCCAATTGAATACAAATAAACTCAATGGCTTCCAGAAGGTTGGCTGAGGCAATTCTAATATGTCCAGTCCCCAAGTTTTGGCTGCTAAAAATATTCAAGTTAAAATTGCTGCTTCCTCTGGCGATCAAGAATTTGGGGTTTTATGAGTTTTATGTTCAGCAACATAAAAAGTAGTTTCTAATTCTAATTATTTTTCAGAATCAACCATGGGTTTCAAAAGAAAAATAAAATTGCCATAGTCCCATTTCCAGATAACAGAATCCAGAATTTCTATGTGAGACTTAGGTATGTATACATATGTATAACAATTAGAGTGAATGAAATTTTAAAAATTTTTAAATTTTTCCTGCGAAGTCCTCCAGGAATATTGGCTCCATAAGCCAAAGTTTTGATGAAGGAATTCAAGGTTACACAACCTAACAAAAATTGAACTCCTCATACACTATGTGTGTTGTCTACAGATAACTAACTACGGAAGGCAGAGTTATCCCAGGACTCATGCAATCACCTCGCCTGCATACACGGTGGGCAGAGGAGCTAGCGTGGGCCAAGGCAAGATTTCCTCATCAAAAGTTCTAGCTTCATATGAAGAAAAATCAATGCTCAAAAGTCCAAAGTGTTAACCTAGGAGCACAGGTCTCATAAACTTTGCCTAGAAAGAAAAATGCAAAGTCCATACCACCATTAGTCAGCATAGCTATGGAAAATATCAATATTGAATGTATAGAAGGGGAAAATTTGAGGGGGAAAGTGAATCTCAAAAGATTCATCTAAATAACTAAATGTAATAAGAGTTTATTGGTAATAATTAATAAAAGGCTGACTAGTCAAGGGCTTCTGCTTTTGATGTTTGTATTATAGTGTTCCTTATAATTCTGGGCTCTATTAAATAAGGGAAACAAAAGAAGTCAGAATTATAACAGAATTAACTAAAGCCTATTGTTCCTCTAGAATAGAGAACTGAACTGAGAAAACCACTCATGTAATTTATCCAAAAGGAAACTTAGTTTAATTGGAGAGGAATATTGAATAAATTGTTTTCTCCAAAATTGGAGTATGTGTGGTGAGAGGATGTGGCAAGTTGAATAGCTTATAGGTCATTTTCTCTTGATCCCTTCTCTCAAGAGCTTTTGAATAGTCTCAGCACCTATAGCTTGGTGGTTAAGGTGCTGGCCACATACACCAGGGCTGGTGGGTTCGAACCCAGCCCAGACCTGCTAAACAACGACAACTACAACAAAAAAATAGCCGGCATTGTGGCAGGTGCCTGTAGTCCCAGTTACTTAGAAGGCTGAGGCAAGAGAATCCCTTACGCCTAAGAGTTTGAGGTTGCTGTGACCTGTGACACCACAGCACTCTACTGAGGGCAACATAGTGAGACTCTGTCTCAAAAACAAACAAACAAAAAAGAGCCTTTGAATAATAATTTCTATTTGTCTGTGATAGAAAGGTGCAATTACCACTCCTTAAAGTAGGACTGCTGGCTCAGTGCCCATAGCACAGTGTTTACGGTGCCCGCCACATACACCAAGGCTGGTGGGTTCAAACCCAGCCTGGGTCTGCTAAACAACAATGACAACTGCAACAAAAATAGACTGTGCTGTGGCAGGCACCTGTAGTCCCAGCTACTTGAGAGGCTGAGGCAGGAGAATCTATTGAACCCAAGAGTTGGAGGTTGCTGTGAGTTATGACGCCATAGCACTCTACTTGGGACAACATGGTGAGACTCTTGTCTAAAAAAACAAAAATTAGGGCTGCTGAGATATGATAATCTAGAAAATTCCCGTGAATGACTTCAACCATTGTCACTCTGTATTGGCACCATTTATGTGAAAACTCTTCTTTAATAATGAATGAACACTTCATAAAGCGAAGAAAATACTCGTTTTATAAGCTATTTACCAGTTAAGCGATGAGAACGCTATAAATATGTCCTGTATACCCTGGTAGCCATTTATAAAAACCTGTAGACATTTAAAAAGAGATTTATGGCTAAGGAACAATGTTTCTGAGGGAGTGGAAAGAAAATAGTAGTGGATTTGGGCTGTTTTCAATGACCGGTAGTGTCTATTCTTAGTTTTTGCCTCAGTGAATTTGCTTATGTTCAGTCCCTCCTCTAAGTAGAATCACACAGTATCATCTTTCTGCATCTGGCGTATTTCAATAAGCAAAATGTTCTCAAGGTCCATCCACAGTGTAGCATACATCAGAGTTGGCCCCCTTTCCCTGGATGAATAGGATTTTATGGTATGTATTACATTTTGTTTATCTATGCCCTTGTCAATGGATGTTGGGGTTGTTTCTATCTTTTACTTATTTATTTATTTGGAGACAGTGTCTCACTTTGTCAACCTCAGTAGAGTGCTATGGCATCATAGCTCACAGCAACCTCAACATCTTGGGCTCAGGCCATTCTCTTGCCTCCGCCTCCCACGTAGCTGAGACTAGAGGTGCCTGCCAGAACACCTGGCTGTCTTTTAGAGACAGGGTCTTGCTCTGACTCAGGCTGGTCTTGAACCTGTGAGCTCAGGCAATCCACCTGCCTCATCCTCCCAAGTGCTATTTCTACCTTTTAACCTTTGGGAATAATATTGCTGTGAACATATATGTCACAAACAGATAACATTTCTTTCCTAAGATGTAGTATTACAGTACTTGTGATATTTGTTAATTAACATATGATAGTGGAGAGGGGAATATAGATGGGTTAGTTGATGAGTATAAAAAGAAAGTTAAATAGAAGAAATAATATGTAGGGTTCACTGGTACACCAGATGTTATCACTAACAATGATATCTAACTACATTGTTAACTCTGGTTAATACTAATTTATTGTATATTCCAAAATAGCTAGAAGAGTAAATCTGGAATATTCCTAACACAAATAAATGGAAAAAAAAAGGAGAGAATTGTTACACATTGTATGCTAACATCAAAATATCACATGTATCCCATAAATTAACATAGCATATTATTTGCAGGTGAGAATCTCAGAGAATAGAAAATGTTATTCTACATAGGAGTAATAAGAAGTTGGTATCTCAACCATCACATTTTTAAAGGGCGAAGGGCCCTTTAAAGTTTAGTTGCTCTGGCAAATAATGTGTAGTCAAAACTATAATTTAGTGCATGACAAGTGCATCAAGAATACGTGTTTTCAAAACACTGGTATCAGGCTGGGTGTGGTAGCTTACACTTGTATCCTAGGAGGCCAAGGCTGGTGGATTGTCTGTGCTCGGGAGTTCGAGACCAGCCTGAGCAAGGAGACCCAGTCTCTAAAAATAGCCAGGCATTGTGGTAACTGACTATGGTCCCAGCTACTTGGGAGGCTGAGGCAAGAGGATCAAAAGGATCGCCTGAGCCCCGGAGTTTGAGGTGGCTGTGACCTATCACACCAGGCACTCTACCAAGGATAACAAAGTGAAACTCTGTCTCAAAAGCAAAACAAAACAAAACTAACCAACCAACCAACCAAAAAACCCCACTGGTATTAGGAGATGAGGCATAAATCTACAAAACAAAGAAAAATTTTGTGCTCCACAATTTTAAATAGGGCCTGATCTTTGGTTCATTTTTATAGACGAGATATCTTCTATCAGCATTACATATTTATAATGCTTCTTAATATTTAATGCAATCACTTATTCATAAACATATATTGCAAATTATAGTAAACTAAGCTTTTTAATAACAGATTATTTTTTAGCTGGGTTTGTATCACATATGTCCATAATTGGTCTAATTCACTAATGGCAAAGCACTTATTGTCAATCAAATTTGCACACACGAAATTCACAAGTGTGTTTACAGACAACGGATGACAAGGCCGTGGGTTGAAGTAGGTCCTGAAATAAGTTAAAATCATAATGTGGTTCACTTATTTGGTAGGAGGGTAAAAGCTGAAACGTGTTCCATCCAGTGTCAATGGCACATTCATCTTGGAAATTAAGGGCTCTGCCCGGAGAACTGGCACTCACATTCACAAAAGAGACACAATTTTTGCTGTGCTTCGCCACACGTACTTTAAAAATGTGCCCTAGAAGAGGTTCCACGATTCCACTCAGTAAGAAGCTACACATGCTTCAATAAATCAAATACTTGGTGGGAATCTTCGTTTGAATATGTTAACCTTGAAAAATAACAAGTCGTGAAGGCCTTGAAAAAGTATCTAAAAATACAACACAAGAAGAAAATATCATTTTCTCTTTTATTTCAAGCTCAGAAGCCCTTATCTATCACATATGAAAACAGCATTACATTTAAAATGTCCAGATGAGTAAGGAGACTATCTCTACTTCATTGCCATTCCATTATGTAATATAAACCCATGTTCATAATACATCAAGTTCATGTTAATATTAATCTTCAATGTATTTTTCTCTTACCTAAACCAGGTGAAAAATGCTTAATGCAATAGTTTGCCACCTTCCATATTTTTCTGTGAACCTTACAAAATTCCTCAGGAAGGCACTATTCCATAATTTGTGGGGAATTTCAAGTTGCTTCACATATAATGTAGCAGTGATCAATCTTAGCATAGGGATTGGCATTAGAGGAAGTTGGTTCAGGAAAGTATTGTTTCCTGAATTTTTTTGTTCGTTTGTTTTTTTGAGACAGAGTCTTATTTTATTACCTTCAGCAGAATCTGTGGCATCATAGCTCACAGCAACCTCCAACATTTGGGCTCAAGTAATCCTCTTGCCTCAACGTCCAAAATAGCTGGGATTATCGGCACTCAACACAATACCTGGCTATTTTTTAGAAACAGGGTCTCACTCTATGTTAGGCTGGTCTCGAACTCCTGAGCTCAGGAAATCCACTGGCCTCAGCCTCACAGAGTGCTAGGATTACAGGTGTGAGCCATCATGCCCCACTTTTGTTTCCTAAGTAATATTGGCAGAGATTGATTATGAAGATAAGTCTGTAATATTTTCTGGGCACTGCAGAGTAGTAAGCATTTAAATAATAAATAAAAAAAATTACCTCTGGTTCCAAGGTAGAGCTTGGAATCAGGAAATTTCCTAGGATGCTAAAATCATACCAGAACTTTTATCTAACTTTTCAGATCTTTAATGGCTAAGACTCTTGGAATATAGTTGGTCCAGGGTGAAAACAAATTTCTTATGGATAAGGAACTCTTTAGATCCCCAAAGAGCACAAAGGAACCCAAGATGCTGAGAGTCTGAGAAAGCAATGAAGCCAAAGGCACATACAGCTTCAAGGAATGAGGAGGGGCCATCCTGCGGTGGAAAGGACCATTAGGACATGGTGCCCTGCAATGTCCCTTTGTAAAACTCGTCACACCTGAGATTTCTTCGTAATAAATATCCTCCCTCAAATACTAACTGAATAAAGGCTAGAAATATTGGGGTCCCGCTTGTTCACTGCAGTGTTTTCAATGCCTCAACATCATACTTGATATCTAGTAGGTAATTTATATTTACTTATTGATGGACCAAAAAGCACTTCCCAGAAAAGTTGAGGCTCAAACAAATTGGGCAGTGACTCAACTTCCAAGGGCTGCCCTTTTACCAACCAGAGAATAAAGACAAAAACAACAGAATTGAATACAAACGTGGAATTGTTGAGCTCATATTATTCTTTTGTTGTTGTTGTTGAACTCACATTATTCTTTTGTAGTTCCTGTTACTACTCCCCCAATGCAACATATTTTTACCTTTGTTAAGTATGAAAAAAAAGTCAGTGATTTTTAAACACTTAAGAGTATGTCTAAAAGCAGATATTTGTAGGGTTGCCATGGCAGGCAGCACAGAATGCTGAATGGATGAGAGAGATCATATTCCTTACTTTCTCTAAGGGAAAAAACAACAACCCCAAACCAACAAAAACTAAAAAACCCTCCCAAACCAAAAACCTTTAATGGGAATAAAATAGTTTTTCTGTGTACTTAATCACAACTTCTCCTCCACATCTCCAATTTTGTTCTGGTCCACTACATATACATAGACAAAACCCAAATGTCATCTCAATCTCATTCATTTTATCACTGATTTCAGATTTTTTTTTCCAGACAGAATCTTAAGCTATCGCCCTGGGTAGGGTGCCATGGCATCATAGCTCACAGCAACCTCCAATTCGGGTGCAAGTGAGCCTCTTGCCTCAGTTTTTCTATTTTTAGTAGAGACAGGGGTCTCACTTTTTGCTCAGACTGGTTTCAAACTCATGAGCTCAAGCAATCCACCCAGAGAGCTAGGATTACAGGTGTGAGCCACCACGCCTGACCTATATTTTGTGTATCCAGAATATGGCAGGCATTATTCTCAGCCACGAAATCATAGTAGCAAATAAAACCAATTTTCTTCATGAATCTTAAATTTTATTGGAAGAAATCAAAAACATATCTGTAGGGTGCGTGTGTGTGTGCAGTCTAAGAATGCAGAATACTGTTTGAAATAAAGCAGATCACACAGGGAGCATTCAGGACCGGAGATGGAGGAGATATTTTACAGAGAACCATCAAGAAACTCCTTCCCAGGGAGATGACATCTGAACAGTGACTGAGATGATGGGAAGGGACCAATCACAGGAGGATCTGAGAACAGCAAGTGTGAAGACCCAGGATTGGGATGAGCATGGCCTGTGGAGAAGTATCAGAAATACCCACGTGGTTGGAATGGGGGGAAATGAGTGAGTGGAGAAGCATTAAGAATCATCAATGACAAGGCTGTTACAATAAATGCTGAAGACCTCTTACGTTATTCACAAGGCTATGGAAAGCCTCTGGAGGGTCTGGGCTTGATGGCAAGTGGCAGAGTTGGAATCGTAAAGAATAACGATCAGTTTTTTCTTTTTAAAAGTATCTTCAATTGTTTTGGGAAAGTATACAGTGGGAGTTAGAAATGAGAAAAAAGTAACAATTAGAACACTAATGTATCAGTCTAATAATTATCTAATACATGAGACTCACAATTATCTCAAATAAGAGATAAGCACTGCTTGGCTAGGCTCCGGGTAATATATAGACGGTGAGGAGATGATTGAAGTTTTATGTCTTTAGATGACAAAATCTACAAAACTTGCTGGTGAAATGGATGAGGGGTATCAAGGAAAGTGAGAAATCTGAGGAAGTGCTTTTAGTTTTTGCCTGAGCAACCGGATATGTGGTCATGCTGTTTATTGAGGTAGGGAAGAGAGGAAAGGACCAAATTTGGGATAATATTGGGTAGTAATCAGAACTCTGTCACTTACAATGTGAATTTTTTTTAGATATAAAGTTCAGGAATGGTGATAAGGATCTGAGAGTTGGCATAAAATTAGACTGTGGCCAAAGCCACAGAAGCAGATGAGGCTGCCTGCAGTTGTCTTCATGAGAGAGCCTTGGGCCTGATGGTAGATCAAGGGGAGAGAGGAGGTGATGTAGGGAAAAATAATTTTGTATATTCACTGAAGTTGGAGGAAAACAAAAGGAGTTGGTATCCTAAGTGTCAAGAGAGAAGAGATGAAGTGGGCAAGACCAGAGGAGCAATTGTTTGTGTTTATCACGTTGGTTTGAATACAATGAGAAAGTAAAATTGATCATTGTATTTTGCACAATGTAGATTTGTTGGTGGCTTTATTAAGAGCAGTTCCGTTGTGTGGTGGTGACATACTCCTGATGATAAAACCTTAATGAGGGAACAAGTTAACAGTGAACATAAAGCAATCCACACAAGGAGCTCCACTGCACAAAGAAGAGAGACATGACAGAGAAGTAAAGGAATTTTTTAATTTGAGACAGAGTCTCACTCTGTAGCTCTGGATAGAGTGCTGTAACATCATCGCTCACAGCAATCTCAAACTCCTGGGCTTGAGCAATCCTCCCGCCTCAGCCTCCCAAGGAGTTTGCACTATAGGTGTCCTCCACAACACCTCTAGTGTTTCTATTTTTCTATTTTTTAGTAGAGACATGGTCTTGTTCTTGCCCAGGCTGGTCTCAAGCACATTGGAGAGTAAGACTGATAAAAATTCCTTGCATCTTAGAATGCAGAGTCCACTGGGGAAAACACATACTTTTATTTAGAGTATACTTCTGAAAAGTGCTTTGGAGAAGTAGTACAGGTCCTGGAAAGACTATTTAACAGAAGGACCCAGCTATCATAAGTGCCTCTATAGAATGCAGCTGTTTTCAGTAGGGTGTTTGGTAAGGAAGATGGAATATAGTACTAATCTCATCCCGGATCAAGTCAGGTCTATACATAACCAAAGGAAAGGAAGGGGCTGAGCAATGATACAGCAGATATGTATTTCAAGAACTTCCAAACCTGATTCTGCAAAGAAATCTGCCTCTCTCTGCTTTTGCTTTGGGTTAAACAACACTGTGTGTAGGACCCAGACTTTCTGGCCCCCAAACTAGTTTGTATGTCTTAGACTAGGGAGTAGTTTAGGATTAATTTTCTGATTCAACAATTTTGAATAAATCCTTCCATTATTCTTATTGCTCTGTTTCCTCAGCTAGAGGGGAAACAAAATCATCCTTTTGTTGATTTCAGGCAACAAAGCATTATGATACAATAGCCTCATCCTTTATTCTCAGCCTAATTTATTAAAGAATGGAGGCATATCAGAAAAACAACTATCAAAAAAAGACTGCAAAAGACCTGCCAATATTCTAGCTGGAGAGTAGTTTTGTCCCGACAACTATATTGACTCATCTTTTGAAATAAATTGTGTAATTAAAGATGCCTTTAAAAAGTTATCAGCGGTTAAAGTTTCCCGCTGGAAAGTTTGATAATTGCAGGATTATGGAGAGACCTAGTGTCTTTACTGGTACCAGACTGTTCTCTGCGGCTTGCTCCCTGGACTCCACTGGCCCATCAATTTGAGATGCTATGGAGACTAGCACAACTAAAGCCATCCCCTGGCCTTTCAGTGGAAGCCCTTTGGCAAAAGAATAAAAAGGAGGCCAACCTTAAGAGTTATAGCTTCTAATGTCTTGGCTGCCCCTAATAAGTATGTATTCAGAGCACATCGACAATAGTGCCACTGACATTGTTACTAATATAGAACAAGTCAAAATACAAAGAATTTTAAATGGCTCAAATTCTTTAAAAATGATTTTGGAACCGTTTCTTCTTCTAAACCGGAGTCTCCTGCTGCTCCTGTTGGTAGTGAGATCTCTAAAGCGCCAGACAATGGTGACCGTGATAAATGGTCTTCCTAGTCAAAGGTGCCCTGAGTGAAAAGCGAAAGCATAAAAAGCTGGTCTCACTTGTGTGATGCCAGTCTTGGAGACAATAAATGTCTGTGCATGTACTTTTAAAGCCAGATCTTTTAAGCTGATTGTTAAGCAGTTAACTGTTAATACTTTGAAACGTTCCATCCTTTGTTAGGGTACAGTTGATGCTGAAAACTTTCCATGCCATTGTAAACCCAAAGCTTCCTTCAGTTGAGCTTAAATAATTTAACGACTGCCTTTCAACATGAAAGTGGCTAAGCTTCTAGAAGTCTAAGAAAAATGGATGTGTCCAATAATCAGGAAAAGGATGATCCACCATAATTGATATTAATGTATAATTTACATACGACAACATTCCCTCATCTTTAATAAGTCCCAAGAAGTAAAACAAAGAGTAAGAATTGTTATCTCACAGGAGCAAAATTAAAAACGCTAAATTTTCACTTGCTCATCATTTGGGGGACAGCTCTTTTGCTTTGCATAACTGGCTAGGATCTCTTCTTCAAAGGCAGAGGTCAATCATCAAAAAGTTCAGAAAGGTAATTTCATTGGTAGCTTAAATATATTGTTTTCTTATATATCACAGGAAGTGAATCTAATGAAGAAGAAGAAGAGGAGGAGGAGGAGGAAGAGGAGGAGAGAGATAGAAAGGTAAAGGGATGAAGAAGTTGCTGTTAAGTTAGTGACTCTCTCCAAATCCCACTATAATATAAAATTATGTCAAAAGTAGTATGTTATTACACCTATACTGACATCAATAAAATTCCAGTTTGACATATTATAAAGAAAAATCAGCTGCACTTCAATAAACCCAACTCTCTAGAAAGAAGAGAAAGTGTGAGGCACAGAGTCTGCCTCATCCACAATAAGTCATCAGAGACCACAGAGCCATGTGATTCTGCGGTGCCACAGCAGTCTTTATTTCCAAAGGAGTGGTTTCCAGCACGAGGAATCCAGCTTCCTTAGATGCTACATTTCAATAGCATGCCAAGACAGGCAATTCTGAGAAATAAAATGTGAAATTAAAGTTGGATCACGGTCTTCCGTGCTATTTTATTCTATTCCAAACCTGTTTGAACACACATCTGGAATCTAACTTGTACTTCAACATTCATAATAAGCTTTTCACTTGGATAATAAAAATGACCTTGGTAAAGACCCTGGGACTGCCAACATTTGATCATTAAAAAACTCAAGCGTGGGACCTCTTGGTCTTAGATTTATAGCATGTGAAGTGAAAGCATAGAGGCCGACTGCAAATTTACTATTCATTGAAGCCCTGGAAGAATGAAGAGGTGTAAATAATCAGACAACTCTAGGTAGATAATAAATCTGCTTCTTGCTTCTCTCTACTTTCTGTTGCTTCATAATGGAACCCAGGCGATGGTAGGGCATCTTCATGACCTTGAGGTTGACATGAAGAGGGTAGCCCTTAACCTCTAGAATAAGTGTCAGAAGAATACTAGAACACATAGGCTGTTTCTCTGCTTCAAGAGAAAGTTTATTATTTATTTTTGACTTGTTTAATTTGGGGGTTAGGGGCCTATATGTTTCCTGAATAGATAAGGGCATCTTCCTGATTTAACATTCACTCTCTTTTACCAGAAGATACCTTGACACCAGATAGCTCCTATTCCCCAGCCCTATAGCTTTTTCGTAACCCTTTTTGGGATGTAAAAATAAGCCAGGCTCTATCTAACTCCACTCAAGAGTTCAGCAGAGAAACTTCATCCAGTGGGAGATATGGGCTCTCTTCAGAAAAGTCAACTTTTTTTTTTTTTTTTTGCAGTTTTTGGCCAGGGCTGGGTTTTAACCTGCCACCTCTGGTATACGGGGCTGGCACCCTACTCCTTTGAGCTACCAGTGCCACCCAGAAAAGTCAACTTTTAAGATGGGCTTGAATAGAGCTGCAAGGAATTTTGGAGGGGAAAAGTGCATTTCAAAAATGGCACTTGAGGTGAATTAGTGGAGTTGAGCACTAGAGAGCTGTAGAGTGACAGTAATGACTTTGGGGCCTTCCCATGGGGAGCCTCGGTAACTGGGGGGAGGTGTTCTTCAGTTAGCACGCAGCGGTTTGAAGTCATTGAGGCATTATTGAACAATAATGATAAAATCTAAACTTCACTGTAGGAAAACTATGAAGGGGAGCGAGAAGAAAGGGGAACCCATTTCACTAAAAGATACTAAAGTCCAACTACAATTTGCACATAATAAATGGGACAATTCCCACATATTCCAGTTCTTTGCTAAAGCTGCCGTGTATACCTCCCCGTTCATTTTCTATTCCCCAATTCAGCTGTTGAAGAATAATTCCATACTTTAGAACACAATTCAAATCCCAGTTTTTACAAACCATCCCTGAGAACTCCAGCCAAGTACCTACTGCCTTCATATTTTGTACCCATAACAAGTCATATGGCTCTTACGAGGTGACCAGACAATGTGTGTCAAGTGACTGAATAAGACAACATCTAAAATTCGCATTGTCTTAGTTACTTCTGTATGAATTTATCTTATTTATACACTCAAGAGGACAGGGTCATCTTTAAATCTTTGCATGTTGTTAAAGAGATTTGCACAGAGGAAGTAGCGGATAACTGTATAAATAAATTGAACTATTGAATTTTTCCTGAGATGCATGAATCTAAAAAGTCCGTATGTGACTATGCATAATATTACAAAATAGTTGAATTTGTCTTTATGTATTGTAGACAGAGTTGTATTTAGACCCTATGATAGTGAATAAATAATTTTAGAATGAGCACATTCTAGATGTAGGTATAAATGATTTTTAACAGAGGATCACCAAAGTTTATCAGGATATTGACAACCATGATGACAAGCAAAGCTAAAAAACTTCACCTCTAAATTTCAGTGTATGACCATAATCAATTTAAACAGCTTTCAACGTCAAATGGACTCATCTTTCCCTGCTTCCTGGTGCTGTCAACACTTCTCCTTAGCCAGCAGTACCATGATAATATAGGGTGCTGGACAGACACCCTCAGGTGGCTCCCCCCATTCAATGGCTTCCCAGTGAGGCTCACCCGCATCCCAGGAGTAGTTGGCTGTGGCTTCTCAGCAAAGTTCCCTGCCATCCAGAGGGACCTCAGCCACATCTCTCCCACAAAATCTGAGTCTCAGCTTTGTACTTGGAGAGGAACTCACTTCCAAGTTTGTTTTCTCCTTGTATTTCCCGGCCTTCAGCTGGAAAGATAGTGAGGTTTCCTAACTCCGCTAGCCCTATATTCTCTGTGATCTCTATCCCTTTTTAGCAGTGAATGCTCTTAACATTGAATTGCCTCCATTCATGCTACAAGTGGGATTTTTGTGTACTGAGTAGACTCTGGATTATATAGTCTATAAGAGAATTTTCTATGGGGAGGCAACTACTATAAGGTGGGCAAGATGTTTGCATTCCGATATTGAATGAGTCACACAAGGTACCTGCATATTTCAAATGAAAGACTCAAAATCGCTGCTGCATCTGCACTCCTTCCAAGGAGTGCTTTATAAATAGATCCCCATGGTTTTAATATACGTCCCCTTTACCCTAAACACAAAAGAATGAGCGGCTTCTGCAGAGCCAGCAATCTTTGGCTTTCAAGACATCCCGGCAATATTTGCTCTTCCCAAAGCAGATGCCCTAAGTTGATAGTGACCAGATCAATCAATCAATTTCTCTGCGACAGAATGAGTTATAGTTAATAGGCAGGATCTATAGCAGGACCCACTAAGAGATGGGGACAGGCAGGAGCTACGAGATGGTAGGACACATAAATAAGGAGAAAACTTGAGGTAAAAACATCTGTCACTTGCTCCCATAGCAGCCTATACTTTTCTTTCATAGAATTATTTCATCTGGGAAATCGTGCTGTTTCTTCTTCACCAGACTCTGAACTTTGCCAGGGTAGGGACTCTGTTTTCTCCTTTCATGAATCTGCAGTATTTAGCATAAGAATGGATACTCAAAAAATATTAATAAATATTTGGTAAATGGATGCATGTCAGAGGAGTACAAATGGTATCAAGGATAATAAAATCATGGTCTCCTTATAACACACAATGGAGTGAGTATTTGGAATAACAGCTAAGTGTGGCAGAAGAGTTACCAACAAGATACCTGTGTTGTGCTTTGCATAGTGTCCTGAATGCTTATTCTAGTTCCAGAAATGTATTTTAGTCACAATGCAACCTAGCTGGTTTCCTGTGAGGCATGATGGTGTGGGAGATTCCTGACATTGCTACTTCTCCTGGGGTTTTTGCAATTCTTTGGAGGAGGATTTAGCCCTTGGCCTTGTTCCTTGTGATCAAGAAGAGCCTGACTACATACTCAACATTGTATTCTGGTTTCAGGTACTTCATTGGCTAGTCATAGGAATGTTGGATTCGTACTCACACCCAACTCTCCTCAGTGAGGACACATTTTACAACACAGTAACACAAGGATCACACACGTCAGTGGTAAAAGAAGAACCAAGGAGTACTCTTGAACTTTGTCTCTCCCTGGGCTGTGCCGCTATTACTTTTTTTTCTTTCTTGCATAAAGAAATCATCACTGATTAAAGACCACCTACGTGGGACACCATTAACTGTTTCTAAAAAGATAAATGTGCCAGTAGATTTCATACCTCTATTGCTTATGAATTTCTGCCACTAAAACTTCCCCAATTCTACTAGTTTCAGGCCTAATTTCTACCCCCAGGGATATAGCTACTGAATGTAACAGAGCCCTGGGGACATTATGAAATACACTGCCTTACCCTCAGGGAAATTCCATTATGGCTGTGAGGTATTCAGGACTCACAGGGATCATTTTATCTGCTGCTTCATTATAACTTTATGTAAAGGCTTAATTTTGATCAGTTGTAAGGGCTTGATCCACAAAGCTATTGCGACAGATGATAACTCATGTTTATATCTTGTTTTAGAAACTGGGGAAATGATTCTGAAGATTGTACATTTGTGTTTGGTATAATGTCAGGTAGATTAAAGGCAATCCCCAGCTCTCGTTCTGTCCCTGGTGATTAAGGAAAATGATGAGTATAAATATTAGTAATAATATGTATTATCTCATACAAGAGACAAGGTTAGTGAAATTTTAATACATGCTCTTATGTATTACAAGGAAATGCATGTAATTTACAAATCCATACAAATAACACATTGATAATTCTGCTAACCCATAATATGCCTCAAGTCAGCCATGATTGAAGTAGCATTTGACAGGAAGAAAAATAGTATTTCTTTTCTCAACAACTCCCTGCGTCGTCTCTGTGGCCTGGTTGGGTAGTAGTGAGTGCTGGCTGAGGACCCTTCCCGCCTCTATGGCGCCATCTGGCTATAGTTTCACTTCAATCAGTTTCTATTGGTTTTTTGATTTATGCTGAAAATCACAGCAGAAATTAAGGAAGTCTGCCCAGACATTTGAGATAACACTCTTGCTCCCCTTCTTTGTCCCTTCGAAACTTGTAAAGAGAAATTTTGTACTCACAAGACTTTAGGCAGTTAATTGAAGTTCCACCTATAGCAAAGCTATGTCACCATTCCTGCAAAATACCACATATTCTTTTGCCAAACTATGATGCTAACATGTTCTCCCCTGTCCTCCGATGGTATGGGAGGGGTTTTCATTCATACTGTTGAATGGTAATTGTCCTCTGCAGGTAGGTGCTACTGTTTGACTTGATTAATTTGAGTTAACTATGTGTCCCTTTCCATTTAATCTTGAGTTTCAATATTTTGTTTCAAAAAATTGAGATAATTCTAGATATACTTTTAGCCCCGCCTAAAAAAAATGGTTTGCATTGACATTGTTATGAAAGATAAACTGAGTAAATTCCTATGAAAACCACACAATTTCAGGGTTCCGCTTGCTCAGCAAAATTGGGAGTAATACAAAGCTGTGTTTTTAAATTTAGCATAGGAGGCTGGGTGTGGTGGCTCACGCCGGTAATCCCAGTTCTCTGGGAGGCTGAGGCAGGTGGATTGCCTGAGCTCACAGGTTCAAGACCAGCCTGAGCCAGAGTGAGACCTTTTCTCTAAAAATACCAGCCATTGCGGTAGGCACCTATAGTCCTAGCTACAGGAGGCTGAGGTAAGAGGATTGCTTGAGCCCGAGTTTGAGGTTGCTGTGAGCTATGACACCACAGTACTCTACTGAGGCTGACAAAGTAAGACTCTGTCTGAATAAATAAATAAATTTGGCATAGAGTACAAGTCCTCAAAAGAGGATAAAGTAGATTATTCACCTCTCTTTCATCACAGAGTGCTGCTAATCAGCTATTCATTATAAGTGTAAAATTAGAAGAGAAACTGTCAGCATCACTGTACGTAATGGTCAATTGGTTTCTCCATTAGAAACTCATTTCCAGGGCTTAATACATCAACATTAGACTTGGAATTATGCTTACAACATGGAAGCCTATAAATAAGACTTAGGAAAAGAAAAGAGCTATTTTTCATAACTCTGTAAACTTTATGATTTAATAAAATATGTGTGTTCAGATTCCTTTCCATTATTCAGCAAATATTTATTGAACTTCCCTTATATCCTGGAAATTTATCAGATCATTCTTTGAAGGAGCTACTGTCTAGTAGTTAGGTGAGTGTGAGTGAATGAGAGTATGTGGGTGTGTTGGTCTGGACCACCATGGCTATCCAAACCAGGTTCTCCAATTTCTTTAAAAGAAAATATTAAGGCCCAAAGATGATATATGATTTTCCTTGGATGTGGACAAGTTGGGTATGGGTCCTGGTCCACTGGACTTTCTAGCACACCACATAGTTATTACAGAACGAGCATCCATAGGTCTAAGTCTGTGAATATAAACAGAATGTCAGGAAATGTAGGCTGCTCTTGGTAGGAGCCAACAGCACAGGCGTCCTGGTTACTGTTCTAGAAACAAACATTTTCTGTTAACAACTACAAGCCAACAAGGAGAGAGATGTCAGACAGAAGAAGCTTCACTGGTAGCAGCCACAGTCACCAACCACTAGGCAAACTAGCACAGAAAATGTGACACAGGAAGCCCAAACCACGTCTCCAGAATGTCTTCAAGCTGCATCTACAAATAAGAAATTCACTGATAGACCAATTTTGTGGCAGCAAGTGCAAGGATACACTCACTGGATGTGTACTCCCCAGACTACAAGGGTTCTGTTGTCTAAACTCTATTTACACGAATCTTGGGGAATTTACAATTGTTCATATTGAATCAGACCTGGGCGGGAAATGTGCTTTCTAGATGTGGAAGCACAGCTGATGTTCAAAAACCACTCACTAAAAAAATCTCTAACTTCCACGTTTCCAAAGCCTTGAGAAGAGAATGAGACAATTCGTCTGTTTTTCACCTTAATTCAACGAGGTATTTGATTTTCAACTACTGTCTCAGCACTGTATTAAAACCCTGTTACCAGGGAATAAAAGAAAATTACCTGTAATCCCCTTTCCTCAGAAAGCAGGTTATTATAATGGATCTCTCCTTTCAGTCTGCCCTAGCTGCTGTCTAGAGAGAACTTCACGTGCTATTGAGCCCCAGAGCGGCTAAATCACCTCGCCAGCGGGCGATGCTCACCCGCTCAGCTGAAGGAGCTGGATCGCTCTCACTGCTTGGTTCCAGTGAAAAAGTAGAAAGCCTGTGGATTAAAGTGACCTGTCGTGGATTTCACAATTTGGGACAGGTGGAGAGAAAGCTATTACTGAGACAGAACTGTGAATGGTTATTCTACACTATACCAGCTTTCTTCAAAGATCCTGCTATTTCAAAAACTATTCTATCATGGGAAACATCACTTGGATATAGTAAATCGGGTGGTTTAGTGAATAGTGAAAGGTGTCACATGGCACTCAAAGTCACCATGTCTTGCTCTGATGTGTCCAGGATGTGGGGGCACATTCTGATAGCATCTTCCTTTAGACTCTTCCAGTCATACTCACGTTCCAATGCCAATCAGGCTATTAAGTAATAGTCATTACCACCCTCGACAATTATTTATTGAGTGGACTGTAGAAGAGATGGAAATAAATACTTAACACAATACTTAATATGTACCTGATACTGTGCATGACATTTAAAATTATTTTACAGAAACCCTGCAAGGTAGATATCATTAAATGGGGGAAATTGAGGATGTAAAAGGTAATTTTCCCAAGTTTTCCCCAGGGGTAGTAAAAGAATTGCTATTAGTAAAACAATTGATTGAAAGTATTAGCCTGGATTAGGTAATAAAGAGGCACAAAAAGCAGAAGACTCTGTTTTTCTAAGAGCTTACAACATATGGGGGGGAAATACTATACATATAACAAATTCATAATGCAAAAAAAGGATGCAATGCATTATCAGCATAGAGAAATGGAGAGGAAAGCGTGATTATACATGATATGAGTGGAAAGTTAGGAGAACCGTTTATATGTCAAAGAATGTCATGGGGGTCATTTACTTAGAGTCTGCCAACATTGATCATTCTGATGCTGATTCTAGAGCTTCACATATGATAAACACAACAACAACCAAACAATACAACAGACAAACAAACAAGGACAAAAAAAACCTACCAGCAGCTCTCCTTAACCCAATTTTACAATGAGGATTTTGAGGCATGAGTAGGTTAAGTGCATTGCCCAAAATCATCACAGAGGTGGTCCAAAGAGCTGACTGACTTTATAATCTTTAACTATAGTTTGAAGTCTTGCATCTCAATGAATAGCTGGTTTTCTTTTTTTTCCTTTTATGTTATGGCTCTCCTTGGAGAATGTGTTCGTATTTGTTGTCTACACAACACTGTTCTTTTTGAAACTCTTCTTTGATTCAATACATGCTAACATGAGCATTCCTTATTAAATATTCACATCTTCGGTGACGTTCTTCTATGTTGTTTTTTGGGTACTCAGAAATCTACTGTGCATGGACTCTTATACGGACCATCAATTTGCTGGTAACAATACTGGTGATCAAACAGCAGCATTTTACCACATTGTGCATAATTGTCCTCAAATCAGTCAATAACTTCATTGGCTTCTTCAGGAAAATATGGCTTTAATTTATTAAAAGCCCCTGGATCTTACCAGATGAAAGGAATGCCAGTGCAGACATATAATGAATTTTTAAATAGAAGTTTTTGTCATTGCCATACAGTGTGGCCATTCTACTCAACTGAATTTTCTGACAAATGCATTGAGCTGAATGGGGGAAAAAAAAAGAAGAAGAAGAAGAAAAAAAAGCTATTGGTAATACCTTGGAATTCCCTTTCTAAAACCTTGATTGCAGGTAATTCCAAATCATCATTATGATTTGGGGATTCAAGTAGACATTAGGTATTTTAGATTTTAGGAATTTTGATTTGTTGAGATTTTAGCATTTAAGATTATGGAGTTCAGGTTTCTGTCTTCCGGGATTATGATCCAAACACATGTGAGTCAGCAATCTCCTCCAGCTATTTCTTTCCCAACTGAATTAAGCTATCGCTTTTGTGCAGATAAAGTGAAGGCAAATTTTGCTGGCTCTCATTTTTCTCATAGGAAAGCCAATGTATTACCCACATGCAGAAAATATGTTAATATTCTCTCTGACCCTAAAATCACTGTCCTTCCAGGGACTTTTCCAAATTTCTGCTATAAATCTATCCTCTCAATATTCTAGAGCAACTCAAATACAACACATTAAATTCTTGAATACAATATCTTTCCTGGACAGTTTCTTTTCTAATTTTTTCTACTTTTATTAATAGTAATTGTTCCAAGATCGAGACTTTGGTGTGAACTTTAACCCCTGCTTATAATTATCTATCCTTCAAATCAAATCCATTCCAGAGAGGCATTCCCTAAGAATTACAAGGTAGGTAAATAAGGTCAATGTCTGAGACACAAAAATGGATCAAATCAGACAGGCATAGTTATCCTAAAGCAAGAGAAAATCTCCTGGAGCTAGAGGGCTTCCTAGTAAACTATGGCCATCTTTGAACCATTTGGATGACATCCAATGAAGCCTAGAAAAGATAAATTAACACAGTAGCACCCATTGGAGGGAGTGCCCATCCAAAGGAGTACCTACCCATGCAAAGGAGTACCTGTCCAAGGGATTATTCATCCAAGGGAGAACCTACACATCCAGGGGAGTTCCTATCCAAGGGATACCCATCCAAGGGAGTACCCATTCAATAGAGTACCCATCCAAGGGAATACCCATTCGATAGAGTACCCATCCAAGGGAGTACCCATCCAAGGGAGTACCCATTCAATAGAGTACCCATCCAAGGGAGTACCTATACATGCAAGGGAGTACCTACACATGCAAGGGAGTACCCATTCAAGGGAGTACCTATCCAAGGGTACAGGAAGAATAGGGACTAAAGACCTCATTCTTGGCATGGGAAAGCAGCCCCCCCAAAAGAGACAAATTAAAAAGTAAGGTCAATGAGTCAGAACAAAGAAAAGTCAGCTAGTTTACATTTAAGCTAGCCATTGCCAGCAAGCTTCCTGCCTTTTTGAAATCCTAGCCTGGTGCAGATACAGCTTACAAACACCCCTGCTGGGTCTGTAAGCACTCTGAGGAAAAATGGCCACAGAAGAGACTATGGCAAAGACCTAGAAAGACACATTAACTGGGTCGTCTCCTGCCTAATAAACGGACAAATGAGATACCCATTGTGGAGATTTGCATTTGCCTGGGGCAGAGACCAAGGAAGTAGTTTTGAACCCTGAGATATGGATAGAAGAGTTATATCCCTCATTGCAGAGGAAGATCCTCTGTGGTGGTGATGAGAGGAAAATTCCTCCCTCCCACCGATTCCTCAGAGGAGATTAACATCAGTGGCATTTTACTCCACAGGGAACTAGCAGAGTTTAACACTTCCCTATAAATTTGTCTGTGTGTGATCTCAAGTGGGAGGGTCTCCCAATACAAGGCTCAGATTTCAGATTTCTCAAGGCTAGTCAAACCCTTAAATAATAACAATAGGAGCTGATATGCTCCCTAAAAAACTGTTGGCTTTGTTCCCTTCCTCATCTTACCCTCTGGGTAATTAGACTCCAATAAAAGCAGAGTGGAGCAAAACACTCAGTGCCATTGCTGGAACCCCACAAATGGAGACTGGAGCCCTGAGTTCCCACCTTTCATTCTATTCTGTGTCTCAAGTCTCTTTTTTTCTTGTGGTTTCTAACTATTTCTTCAGTCAGTCACCACCAGTACTACAGTTCTTAGGGGGCCCTGCCCATAAGGTGGGACCCTGACAAAGGGAGTACCATCTGAGGGAGGCCTGAAAGATATTTAGTAATCCGATTTCTCTGCCAAAATTACATTACTATAAAATGAGCCTTTTAGTCTATGTAATGACTAATGTTAATAAGTATTTGATTGATACAGTTCTCTATTTTGAGTCCACATTTATACACTAATCTTTTGATCATTTAGTTTTCACTGGAGATTTGCCTATTGGAGAAACACAGAGGAGATAGATTTTTTAGTTTAATCCTCATAATGATTATTTTTCATCAAAAGAGAAAAAGAGATAGATAAATAGAAAGAGAGAGAAATAAAGAGGGTGGCAAGGGAAGAAGGAAGTCATTCTTTATATGGTTTCTTCTTAATATTTTGTCAGATGAGTCCCTATGAAGAAAATGAGCAGATCGTTATGACTGAGTGATCTGCTTTCTGTGATAGAATTCTCAAATAAACAATTAAATCATTCCTTGTATCAATACAGTGGTTTTATAAACTTGGTAATGTGAATTCCTGAGTCTTTGAGTCATGAGGCAAGACCAGAGTTAACACCAAACGAATATCTTATAAAACCTCCCCAGAGATTGGCAAACACCCATCCCTCTGAGGTTTAAGCTTTGTCTACTTTCCAAATGTCTGAAAATTCTACCTCTCTTCCCACCTTTGCGCCCTTGGACTGTTCACCATTCCCACTGCCACCGCCACACACGAAAAATTTCTACTCTGCACTGCCTAAGTCATCCTCCTCTCACTATCTTTAATTTTTCCTCTACTGCCTCCAAAAGCTTTCAAAATGTAGACATTATCACCACTTGTATTTCTCCAAGACAAGAGATTTTCAAAGAGCCTTGACCCAAAACAGAAGGGAAGAGTGGACAGGGATTCCTATCAAGGGCAGTGATTAAGAGCAAAACTACAGTCACCTCTAAAGATGTCCAAGCCATACTCACTGCCACTGTGCTTTCCTCTCTTCCCCGAGGCAGGAAATCATACTTTAGGTATAGAGTACAAATGTGTTCTTTCCTCTGAGCCTGAAAGAAACACAGCTCAGGTTGAGATGAACTTGAAATGTTTGCTTTGTCTTCACTGATGCTCATTTTCTTCACAACAGCTTTCAAGGACATTTATTTCAAACCTTGATCAAGTTTGAACCTTGAAGGCATGTATTTGTTCCATATGGCAAAGTAGGGATTACACATCCTAGGTTTTAATAATTATGTAAAGGTACTAATTTAAATGTGATATAAGCTACCAAATGAGTTTACGACATATCCTGCAAAAGAAATTATTTTTTTTATTGCCTTATGCATAGAAAGATTTGCAATGCGGTAAGCTCCGGCGGTGCATATAATAACACTCTGAAAGGGGAACATTGAGAGACTATACAATGGTGCACTCTAGTGAAGCTAGGGATTGCCAACTTTGACATGCTGAGAGTTTTCAAGACCTGAGATGAAAGATTAAGTTTATGAGTGCTCAGTTAAAATCACAAATCTTATTGTTATTAATAGAAGTGCAGAATGTGACCTCCACAAAATTTACTACACACTGTACAGAATTTGCCTTGTAAAGTATGTCATTTTATTCAGCGTGGTTTATTCTATCTTCTGTGCATCCTCAGAAGGCAAAATTGAATGATGACTGTATTACATCCTGTCAGAACATGCGAGGTAAACAAGTATATTGTTATTAAAGAAGCCAGGCCAGAAGTGAGGGGTGCATGAGGACGCATCTGTAGATGAAGTAAATAGAAACCATTGTTCCTTTTATTTCCCCCAATATTAGAACAGAATCCTACAAATGAAGCTTTGTAAGAATTAATGATACAATAATAGCAGCTAAAACACTATCCACCACCAAACTGAGGGTCTAAAAACATCCAAACTGCATTGTAATTGTCCAAATGTCAAAGACAGAGCTTTCTTTGAGTCGGTTGAGTATATAGCATAAAACAGCTGTTCTGGCTATCTCAGTACAATACCGTGAGTGAGTGTGATGAAGGGGCTGGGAAATTGCCGTGATGTATGATAGTGCCTGCCTCTAAAGCAAATTTGTCTGCAACCTCCCGGGCTCACTGAATATTAAGATAAGGCAACAGGGATTGGCACTTATTCCCCTCAGTTTGGGAGCTCGGACATGTGGAAATGATTGTAGGCCTAGACTATCACATTCCTTCTAAAAATGTTGGCAAGTGCTCAGAAACTAAGGCCGGTTATTATTATCATTCTCCTGAACATCATTCGGGGAAAAAATAAGGTCTGATAGAAGAGAAAAAATTCTGGCACCTTTGTGAATCCAAAAAAAAAAAAAAAAAAGTTTTATTGAAAATAAAGCTCTGGAAAAATGATACAGAAAAAAAAATCAATAGAATTTGATGACTGTCTTTTGGACCATAAAAAGGAGGTTGATTGAAAAGTTAATTACTGCCTTATTAGACTATGCTTTGGACTTGGAAAAACAAAAAAAAAAAATGGGTTAAATTCAAAGAAATCAATTCAGTTCTTTTTTTTTTTCCTTATGGAAAGAAATGGTGCAATTTATATTTACAGCATTCAAAGAAAGATACAAGCCCTGACTTCTAAATGCCAATATGATGATGAACAAAAATCTTATTCACTCTACCCCAGAATCTATTCTTTCCTGCTTTGGAGTTTCTGCATACGAAAAGAAATCTCTCTTTGAAAATGAAATGTGATAGTCCAATTTTTAATGCTAAAGAAAGTCAAGATATTCTAGGGCAAATTTTTAAGGAATAGCTGTGATTAGCAAGGTCAGGGAGAAAGTTTATTTAAAAATAGACTTCTGAAAAAATACAATAAGGTAAAATACAATAAGTTTGACTTTGGTCACGATACAAAGGAAAGCTTAGCAGAAGTATAATTGCTTTCTATAAATGTAATATAAATAAACATGGTATTCAAGGTCCACGGTATTCAAGTACTAGTCCCCATAACTTTACAAGAAGTTCTCCTCACCTTACTGAGTGCCCGTTCTCTTATTTATAAAATAACAATACCCATAACCAATGGTTATGTGAAATAATAAAACAATATCTACACATCAACACAATGCCTACAAAATATCCACTCCACTAAAACTTAAAACTTCATCTATTAAATATTCAGAAAACTAGAAAACAAAATCAGATACCCTTACCATCTGCATTCCAGATTGATCTGAAGACTCTTGATGAGGACAGAATTTATGTTTAATTAACCATTGTTTACTATTCCTTTCCCAGTGCCTGAAACGATGTTGAATGTGTCGATAGGAAGTTATTAATTTCATTTTTAAAGTGGTAGGTCTAAATAGTGTGTTTTGATTTGACTTAATTGTTTCAAAATCAATCTGAAAGGTCTGCCTTTGTTTTTCTTGCATTAGAAGATATTTCCTGCCTAAATCCTAGCTGGAGTTCATAAATCATTGCTAATACAGCAGCATCCTTCCTGAAAAAAGGCGTCCTGTGGCCACTTGGGGTGAATGCCAGATGCGGTATGAAGTGCAGGTATGCTCTTACAAGCCCCTCTTCTAAAGTGACATCCTGCAGAAAGGATCAGCTTTCTCCGGGAGCATACTTCATGCAATGCTTGTGACCTTTCAGTGCATTAACGACAGCCGGTAAATCATTGGGTTTTGTCTAACAGACACATTGATTTAGTGATGCAAAGAAAGGACTCACTAAACCATGTGCTATCCAGCTGGAGCATAATAAACACACCTATAGCCAAGCAAATGGATTTAAATGCTTAATTAACTTTTGCTCACCTTCCAAACAATGAGGACACCAGAAGTACAATCAATATTATCTAGTTAGTCCGAATCTCCAGCCAGAGTCTCTGTATCTTCCAAGAGTTAGTCTTGGCTAGACCTAGTGAAATTCCTGAAGATCTGTTTGTTTGTTTATTAATAATATGACTTTTTTTTCCCTCCACAGGAAGTACTACAGAAATCTAACAAAAGGTTGGCTCGACCAGATGGGCATTCATTCCTCTCAGATCTGTTCCTTAAAGAAATGTTACTTACCTCATCTGTCTTTTCCAAACAAGAGATTTTATGGGGCTCGAAGAATAGCTAGAGATACATTTTAAAGTATTCATGGGGAAATAAGCATAGCTTAAAAAATTTGTAAGGGGAGCCTTTTAGTTAGTCTTGTACTAAAAGAAATTCTTTTTCCAGCTGCACTGGCCCTTTGAGTCAACTCAAGAAATGTGCCCTCTCACAACACAGAATTAAGGAAATTTGAAGTGTTTATTTTTACATCAATGTCGAAGAAGAAACCAATGATAGGTGGTATTTCTCCTGCTCTCTCTCTACCTTGCCTTCTTGGCTCTCTGTATGTGCTGAAAGACAGTGGCTGCTTGCAGCTTCACAACTGAGAAGCTGAGGAGCTGGAGAGATGATACCCACTTCACATCTGTTTTGTTTTCAATCAGTATGGCCTAGTGATTCAATTTACTGGCTCTGGAATAAAATCTAATGTCCTCCATTTACTATATGCAGGACCTTGGGGAGTTATTCAACTGCTTTCCACCGCTATGTCTCAGTTTGTTAAGTGGATATAATCACAGCACCTCCCACATAAGGTTGTCATGAGAATCAGTATTGGTAAAGCACTTACCTCCAATAGTACTTGGCACATAACAGTACATGTTATCTACCTCCCACCTATCTATCTCAGCAACATCACTATTTGCAAATAATATACTTAATGTGATTAAAATGGCAGACATCTAGGGAAGAATATGTTGGACCTTTAAGAAAGTTCTCTAGGCTTGGCACCTAGAGCTCAGCAGCTAGGGCTCCAGCCACGTACACTGGGGCTGGTGGGTTCAAACCCAGCCCGGGCCTGCCAAACAACAGTGACAACAGCAACAACAAAGTAGCTGAGTGTTGTGGCAGGATCCTGTAGTCCCAGCTACTTGGGAGGCTGAGGCAAGAGAATCTCTTAAGCCCTAGAGTTGGAGGTTGGTGTGACCTATAATGTCACGGCACTCTACTGAGGACAACATAGTAAGACTCTGTCTCAAAAAAAAAAAAAAAAAAAGGGAAGTTCTGTAGATGTCCTAGATGATTTCATCTTAACTTTCTATTTTAATTAAATGCTCCCAATGTTTACATGGAGGCAGTGTAGGGAGAATTATGACTTCTGCTTGACAATCACAGAGATGATTTTATCTGCTATCATTGGGGCTCTATCTTATTAATATTTTCAGCATAAAATGCTCTGTTGATTACAATGCAGAATATACAGATGACTAACGTACAAAGGGGCTTGTAACCCATGAGAATGGATTCAGACATGCACAAAAATAGTATTACAACATGAACAAAGAGTGGAAAGAAATATCAATGGATGCCAGAATTAGGCAAATTTTAGGTTTCAAAATTGTGCTGCAGACAATGCTAATTTTAAATCCTATTACAACAGTTTGGCCAATCTGCGAGAGAGTCTGTTCAGATTGCAAGCTGGGAGGGTAGGCCAGTGATGGCACTGCTGTCAGGGCTTGAAACTTGTTGAATTAGCAGTTCTGAGTCCCTCGGCTTTATCAGAGCATATTGGCCGTGCTACTTCAGAATGTGGGCAACTCTTATTTTGAATATAGAGAGGATGTACAGTGTTACAAAAAATTGCAGGACAGTATAGAGATCGAAGATTCACTTGTACTTGCGTCCTTAGCAGTAACTTTATGACCATGTTATCAATAACACCCATGGCTGCTCTAGTCATTTTTGTTTGTCTCTTAGCATATCATTGGAAGAAGTTGCAATTTGATATTTTTCCAGATGGTTCTATCATTTCTTGGATTCATTTTTACATTTCCTCAACTGGAGCATTTTTTTCCCCTAAAGTGTCTCAAAGGATGTTACCCTGAGATACTCGGGATTTTTATTAAGTTTTCAACCACCTTTACATTTTGATAACTTGAATGGTATGAATGGCTAAGCAAGCTATAAATAAGTATTGACTCATCAAAAAATACATTCTTTGGAGGGAGCTTGGGACCAGGATCAAGAGTTAGGTGCTTAGGCTCATTCGCTAGCAACCAAGAAGGTTTTAACTTGGGAAATTAAAGTGAAACGGAAGTTAGAGTTAATACCGATGATAGTGAAGACGGAATGTGGGAATGTCACTGTTCTGCTTCCTCCAACTGTTTACTTTTGCTTCTAGTTCATGCGCCTCCAAAGTCATTGAAGTTTGAGGCTAGATGGATCCATCTTCTATTGTACAAAGGAAGAAAAATATGAAAACAGAAGGTCCCTTTTACTTGAGAGGGGAAAGAGTCTACTCCAAACATCTAATTCTTACACACTGAAATTAAGTAAACTGGGTTAATACCAAGTAAGTGCATGAGTCAGGCCAGGTAGGGGTGTGATCAATCTGCCCATTCAGAGGAAAGATGCCTATTTGAACACAGCCAAGAAAAAATGCATTCCAGGTGTTGATAACCTGTGAGGGTCCCTTCTTTGTGTTCTTAGAAAGAGCCCACTGCTTCTAAAGTTAAGAGAAAAAAGGAAGAGAAATAATGTGTGTGTGTGTGTGTGTTGCTTTGCCAAGTAACATCTCCACACTAAGAGGAATCTGAAGCAGTTTCTTATAAAGTCAATAAAATACGGGCCATCTTTTTCACCCTACATCTCTTTTAACTTAAACATTCCTAGACCCCTGCCAAATATCTGTTTTTAATAGAGGTAGAGTTTTCAAAAAAAAAAAAAAATTGACGAACAGAGGACACACTTAATCTCTGTCCTATAAGATGACCTTCCTTATAAATGGCCTGGGGTTTTGCTTGGTTCCAGCACTGAACAGTCACACCTGAACAGCAAGCGTGTTACGAAATAAAAATATCAGTAGCGGTCATCAATTAGATCCACATGTGAGTCTTTCTCTTATTTTCATCATCTGTTTCAATGCTGATAATCAATTTCCTGGTGTTAAGCACATCTTAAGAAGGTTTCTTTAGAGTTTCCCACCTAAATACTCTTAGATGCATTTAAAAGTTTCACCCTCCTCTTCTCTCAAATTTATGTTTACAAAGAGAACGCACAGGCAGTGTGTTATTATCCAAGCAAAGGGAAAGGAGGAGCAGAATGAATGATTTAGAAAAGGAAATAATCCTCTGGATAAAACTGTTAACAGCAGCATGAGAGTCTTTAATTTGAAGAAATAACAAAATATGTATGTAGCTCGGAGGTATTCTTAGGGGAGAGTCGGAGGAAGGAGATGAATTCTTAAAATCATTCCTTTTTTCATGTTAATATTTGCACTCGGAAAAGGGCCCTTTCCACTTATTTATTTACAGAGGTAATATGTACCTTGCGGGGTGGGGTGGGGGTGGGGGGGGGTTAGGATTAGAGAAGATTGAAAGTTTTTTGGTTTGGTGGGGGGGAGGGGGCTTTTTTTTTAACTAGAGAAAGAAAGATAGTAATGGGCACACTGGGGGTTCAGGATGTCCCACCCATTATCAGAGGCACAGACCACAGCAGTTTAAGAACGTGGTCTTTCAAGTTAAACGGAAATGGCTTTGAAGTTTTGAATGCTTAGCTGTGCCACTTGACCTCTGTGTGATCTCAAAGTTAACTGAGGGTCTGAGCGTCACTTTCTTCCTGGGTAAAAATGAGAAGAGAAACCTCCCTTATTCAATTGTTTTGAGTTAACACGTTTCAGAGACCAATTTAGGAACCCTCTGGAGTTGGTCCCATTGTAGGCTGTGCAGCCCGATCTGTGGGGCTCTGTGTGCCTTTTTCACTGATTGTGTCCTGGGCACAGCTCACTTAGTTGGTGGACTAGGACACCGTCTCCTTTACAAACTATTAGCTCTCTATTGCGCTGTAACAAATCACCCCCACATTTAGCAACTCAGAGTAACACATATGAATGAGTGCAGATACTTTCTTGGGGTTAGGAGTCCAGGAGTGTACAAGCAGCATGTTGTGCCTGGGGTCTCTCCTGAAATCGTAATCAGGATGTTAGCAGGGGCTGTAGTCGTGGGAAGGTTTGCTCAGGCTAGAGAAACTCTCTGTGCTGTGTAGCTCCCAGCCTGTGGCCTCAGCTCCTCACCACGTGGGCCTTCCTGTAAGGATCTCATCACATGACAGTTTGCTTTTCTCAAAGGAAGTGACCTGAGAGAGAAACAAGGATCGTCTATGTCAAGCTAACCTTGGCAGTGATTAGCATCTGGTATGTTCCGGATATTTGTCCCCTTCAAATCTCATGCTGCTATTTGCTGTCCAAAGTCAGAGGTGAGCTGAGTGGGAGGGTGTTGGGTCATGGCAAAAGATCCCTAAAGAATGGCTTGGTGCACTGCCCAACAACGAATGAATCTTTGCTCTATGAGTTCATGCAAGAGATTAAAATAACATGGGCACCCTCCGCTCTCTCCGGCTCGCTCTTCCCACAGGCCCACATGCCTCTCCTACACCTGGTGCCTTGACTGGAAGCTCCTGAAGCCCTCCCCAGAAGCAGTGGCTGGCACCAGCCTTCTTGTACAGCCTGCAGGACAGTGAGCCAAATAAACCTCTTTCCTTTAAAATGTGCCCAGTTTCACGGGCACAAAATGGACTGAAGCACCGTCACTTCCACTATGTTGTACTGGTCATACAGGCCGAATCTGGTACATTGCAGAAAAATGTGTGAATAGCAGGAGTTTGAGACCTCTGGGAACTCTGACAAAAGCTTGTTACCCCTGTCTTCCAGAGAAAGACCTTAATGCCTGTCTTCAAATTGCTCATCACATCATAATCGTCCCTCTCACTTCCCCAAGCCCAGACACTGGCTGAATGTGAGCCATAGCTTCTAGTTTTGTTTAGTTCTACTGACCAAACCTACATCCCGTAAGTTTCCCGACTCAGCCTACTTGATTTCATTAGGAACACGTCCTTCACTCGCAATAATAGTGTTTGGATAAAACAAAAGTCCCTACTACCTTTATTTTTAATGCCCACATCTGTCTAATATATGACTCAGTCAATCACACAGTGAAAAACAGCCTCTGCTTTGTGGAACGCAGAAAGGAAGTAGAGTCTTGAGTAAATTAAGAAAAAAGCAGAGAAATGTGGAAATGTGAGGCAGCAGCACAAACAGAATAAGGAAGTCAGAGCCAGCCAAAGGGCAGAGGACTCTGACACTGTACAGAATGGCAAGTGTGGACCAACAACTAATATTTAGTATGTCCACTGACAGATTCTAATTACAGAAGCCGTGTTTCTACTAGGTTTTATTTTTAGAGTTTATTGAATTTGTCTTACTCCTTGAAAATTTAAATCACTGACTAAATTTCATTTAGGGCAGCTTTAATTAGGACAAGTCAATTGCTCCTCCTTATCCAAGTACTTTCTCTGATTTTAAAAACAGGACAAGGAAGAAAAAAAGATTCTACAAAATGAGAATCACAGACACAGGTAACACTAATCTTTTATTAGGTCACAACTGATCTTTGGGGACTCTAACAAAACCAGGTACAGTATTTTCTAATTGCAATGCTATTTTGCAGTAAGCCCTTTTTCAGAACAATTATCTACCAAAAGTAACAATGTGGAGTTCCATTAGAATAGAACTCTTCATTCAATTTTGCAATGAAATATCACATAGTCTGCTATCTAATTACCATGCTGCAATTATATTTTCGTAGCGTTTTAAAATGTAGTGGACAGATTAAAAAATAATAATTCCTGTATAAAAGCAGGTCAAAAACGTTCTTAAACAGGCCCTTTTTATTATTTGTAAGCAAGGACTTCCTCTTAACACCTGGCTTAGAAATAGATCAGGTCATCCTGGTTATCAGATGTCACCTATGGGAGGTTATGCTAAAAAAAATAGGCTAATTGTGGATTAGTAAATTTCTCTATCTCCTGGAACAAGACAATACCTGTTATCTAGGGGGAAAGCTTATTGCTAAGAATCAATAAAAATTATCTCTTGGCTTTCCATTCCTTCAGAGTTAATTATGTGCCTCTGATTACTTTGCATTATATTTTTTGACTTCAGTCAATGGACTTTACTCAAATGGCAGGTAGAATGTCTGTATGAAAATGACAAGGCCATAGATTTCTTCTCAATGGACATAGTAACCTCTGTTCACCAGGCACTGTTTATTCATTTAAGCAAACCCAAGCTTATAACTGGAGGGGTGACAATAGCTGCACAATTAGAAAAACCAGTTCTCCCTGTGTGGTATTTAAGGCATGACTGCAAGGAACTCAGTTGAATGCAAAGCCCAGAAACTAATGGAGGTGGGCGGCAAGTGGCCTCCGTGCTACACACAGGCCCAGCAGACTCTGAGGCACTGACTGCAGCATCAGTCCGGGGGCTGTGGGGAGAGCTCGGACAGAGCAGCATTCACGTCCAAGTTCATTGCTAACGAGCAAAGCATGCTACTTTGCCCAACAATCACATTATTATCTAACTATTATATTTGGAGGAGAATTCAGAGTATCTTTTTATAGATTTATGCTATTTGCTCCAAGTTCACACTGAGAAATGGAGATTAACAGGCGAGAGGGGAGAAAGCCTTCTCTGGTGTTATCAAAAAGAAACTTTGTGCTATACACCAGCATTTGGGAAAGATAGGATCATTAGCATTTTTATGAGCTTTTAGTTTCCATTTTTTTCTGACACTGATAAGAGATCTGTCTTCTCTTAACTGTAATGGTTTGTATATTTGCCCTCATTTGCAAGTTCAGAGTCTGGGGTGAGACAAATACAAGTACTATCTAGTACTAGAATTCCCCGAGGCTGCTGTGACAAAACAAAAGGCATCCATCTTGAAATTCTCAAATTGGTGACTTCATACAAAAATATACAACAGAAAAAAATGAGCTATATTTTAGTTTCAGAATGCCCTGCTATTAGGCGTGTAGGCCGGGAGGGCAGCAGGGCGCACCCACAGCACAGGGGCTGGGCTCTTTCTAACAGAAAGACATCACGCACCTATGCATTGTTATTTGCCTGAGTGCATGATCTTCCCCCAAAGTGTCTCTAAACATTCTAAATATGGCAAATCAAGGAACTTAATATTTGGCCGCTGTGGATGGTTTGCCGCTGTTGCATGAGTAGGTCCCAAGAAATCTACATATTTGTTTTGTTCGCTTTTTCTGTAATTGGAAGGACTCCAAACCCAGACTCTCCCCTTTTGAACTCCACTTCCCCTCCTTATCAGCTGTTAGAAGGTTGTGCAACTTAATCTCTCTCTACCTTACTTTCTTCACCTATAAAATTGGATTAAAAAATATGAGGCTTAGGTAATGCGTGGGGATCATGTGTGTAAACCTCGCTCTCTCTGGAAGGCTGACGTGGGAGGATCTCTTGAGCTCAGGAGTTCCAGATCAATCTGAGCAAGAGTGAGACCCTGTCTATACTAAAAGTGGAAAAATTAGCTACATGTGGCAGTGGGCACCTGTAGTCCCAACTACTCAGGAGGCTGAGGCAGGAGGATACATTGAACCAGGAATTTGAGGTTGCTGGGAGCTGGGCTGACACCATGCCACGCTAGCCTAGGACAACAGAGTAAGATGGTGTCAAAAAATATATCATGGGCAGATTAAGTGAGATAATATATGTGAAGCAATTAAAATAGTGACTAGCATACAGTTAAAATTACATTTAATTTTACCATATTTATAATTATTGTTTTATCTACTTCAGGAAAAATTATAGTTTTACAAGTTTGATGTAGAAAAACTACAAAAACAGTAGAAAAGTAGAAAATGTAATAACATGTTGTACTTTGTCTGCAGTTTCCCATTACCTTGTGTTCACTGACATCGCCTGGATTTTTGGAGTGCAAGGGATTTCTGCGTCCCTATTGAATGTCTGTTGACATGCATGTGTTAACATTCAATAACAAAGAAGAAACCCAGTTTTGAAGCACAAGACTAACAAATCATCACCTCAGTCATGATTTACCAAGGCCCTGACCCTACCATTAAGGACTCTATCCATATACTGCTTCCTTCTTGAACCTTGCCTCCAACTAGGTGTCTTTAACACGTCCACAGTTTTTATTAAATAGTTACGCTTAGCAACGCATACTACATATGTCCTAATTGACCTTGACTCCAATGCCCCTTAACCTCTTCTACAAAAGCCAACCTAAACTTCTATGGTTCTTTGACCAATGCGAGGTTATAAAACAGAGCAAATCTAAACTATCACCAACAGATAGCAGTTGTGTGCTTCTTGCTCAATGTTCAGAAGTTTGCCGAGTGATTGGCTGCAAAGAAAAAGTGTTGGGGAATGAATTTCAGGGGAAATATTTCCTCGTGACTATGTGTTTACATTTTCTCCGGTCCTCTTTATATATTATCATTGTCCAAGAGGTTCTAATCCAGGATTTCAAAGCAATAGAATGACAGTGTCTCCTCTCTCTCAGAATAAGTGCAAATAGATGTTTAGATGTAACATTTGGACATCATTTGTCATTTCACTGAACACTTCCAGACCGTGCTCACATATGGAAGGTGGGTTTACTCTCACGCACAGCCTTCCACGTCATGAATTTATTTCTCCTGCTTTTAGGGGGTTAGGATGAGGAAAGAGAGAGACTTGGGGTAATTTTTGTTGTTGTTTTTCCTTTCTGTTTGTTATTCTCTAAGTGGTCATTAGGTAGACCCAACATGTCCTAAGGATAAAGTTCCTGCCCCATTAATAGGATAATAGCAGGTGGGCACAGAAAATAATGGGGGATAAGGATAGCAGTCTTGTGAAATGACAGTTGTCAAAGTATTTGTGGGAGAGAAAGTTCTGTTGGCAAATCTGAGTATTACTTGACCAAAGAATGATGTATAATGTATTTAGCCCTCTCCATTTTGGGCTGTGCACTTGAGCAGCCATCATCTGGAAAGCAGGAATAGTCCTGTACCTCACCACATTGAAGTATTTTTTTTTTTTTTTTTTTTTTTTTTGCAGTTTTT